>NC_142009.1:3168705-3403705 GCF_049901735.1 Notechis scutatus
CCCCCCCCCCCGGGATCCCCTTTGGCGACCTTCTGACCAGCCAAAAACCCACGGGGGGGAAGCCGAGATTTATTTAACGGCCGGGCTACGGACGTCACAGCTGCGGGGGATTCACTTAAGAGCGGCGGGCAGGAAGGCCGTAAAATGGAGCGAAGCCGGCTTATCGACTGTCTCACTCAGCCAGGGGAAATTGGGGCCTCCCTTGCGGTCATAAGTTGAGGACCTGCTTGTAACCCCCCTGGTCCTGGCAACTGATTCACATTTATGACGGTTACACCCACCCGGGATCCCCCTTTGGCGACCCTTCTGACCAGCCGATGGGGAGGCCAGATTCACTTAACAGCCAGGTTACTAACTGAACAGCTGCAAATGATTCTCTTAACGACGATGACAAGAAAGGCCGTAAAAGGAGGCGAAGGCCACGTAAGAGCTGTCTCGCTTAGCAGCAGAACGTTGGGGCTCAATTGTCGTAACTAGAGGAACTTACAGGGTAATCCTCTCAAGCAGGGGGTTGGACTAGAGGACCTCCAAGGTCCCTTCCCTAATGTTATTCTGTTGTTCTGCTATTCCTCATGCAAACCCCCCACAGGCTTGTGTTTGTAACGGGCACCAGCCCTCTTGGGCAACCTGTTTTGTGTTTTCAGTGACACAAAATCCCCCCCGATTGCAGCCACGTGGATGCCAGATGACCTCTGGAAGGTCTCGAATATCAGGGGGGTTTCCGAAAGTGTGTTTGGAAGCAACAACTGGCCAGAAAACGAGACCGAGGGGGGAAGGGATTTGAAACGGGCAAGAGACAGACTGGCTCAGTGGGGCCGTTGTGAAGGAGGACAAGAGAAAGCACCTTTCAGAATACAGAATAGGAGGGCACCTTAAAGGCCTTCCAGTCCACCCCGCTGCCCAAGCAAGAGAGTCTACACCAGTTCAGACAAAAGGGGGTGGGTGGTTATCAACCACTTCTTTAAAAGTTCCAGTGTTGGAGCATTCACAACTTCCCAAGGCAACTTCTGTTCCATGGGTTTGATGGTTCTCCCTGTCAGAAAATTCCTCCTTATTTCCAGGTTGAATCTCTCCTGGTTCAATTTCCATCCATTCTTCCTTCTCTGGCCTTCGGGTGCCTTGGAGAATAGCTTGACCCCCCTTCCTCCTCTCTGGGGCAGCCCCTCAAATACAGGAAGAATGCTATTAACAGAGTTGGAAAGGGACCTTGGAGATCATCTAGTCCAACCCCCTGCCCAAGCAGGGAGACCCTACACCATTTCCGACAGAGGGCAGTCCAGTCTCTTCTTGAAAGCCTCCAGGGATGAAGCTCCCACAACTTCTGAAGGCAACTTCTGTTCCGTGGGTTGATTGTTCTCACTGTCAGAAAGTTTCTCCTTATGAATCCCTCCTGGATCAGTTTCCATCCATTGTTTCTTGTCTGGCCTTCAGGTGCTTTGGAGAATAGCTTGACCCCCTTCCTCCTCCTCTCTGTGGCAGCCCCTCAAATATTGGAAGACTGCTCTCCTGTCTCCCCTGGTCCTTCTCTTCCCTGGACTAGCCAGGCCCAGTTCCTGCAACCATTCATTGTATGTTTTAGCCTCCAGTCCCCTCCTCATCCTGGTTGCTCTTCTCTGTACTTTTTCTAGAGTCTCAACATCTTTTTTATAGTGTGGTGACCAAAACTGGATGCAGGACTCTAGGTGTGGTCTTACTAAGGCTTTATAGAGTGGTATTAGTACCTCCCTTGATCTCAATTGTATCCCTCTGTTAATGCAACTTAGGATTGCATTGGCTTTTTTGGCTGCTGCTGCACAACATTGGCTCCTATTTAGCTGGTTGTCCACTAAGACTCCGAGATCCCCCTCCCAGTTCCTGCTATTGAGCCTGGTTTCACCCAGTCTATAGGTCTCCTTTTGACCAGTTGCCTGCAAGGAGTATAAATCCTTCCTTTCCCCACCTTTCAGTCAGAGTTGAAGAAGCTTCTGGGATGAGAAGTGAAATGTCTCCAAAGAAAACCTGAAAGTCCAGTTGCCTCTTGAAGGAAAAAAAGCACCTTTGGACAGCCAAAGGGCCCTGCTGACTTAACTGACCCTTCACCTGGTCAGCGCTGGTGGCCGCAGGAGAATTACGTGGCATGTTTTGCCTTCCATTTCCGGAAAGCTGGCCCCGTTTGTTCCTGAAAACAGATGGGCAAACATGCCACTGGCAGCTGACCAATGGCCGGAGCGTGTGACCGGGATCGGGTGCCCAACTAAAGGGACAAACACCCTCTTGAGTCTCCAATACCCCCAGGCAACCTGATCTCTCGGGGCTTTCGGATGTTGATCCTGACCGGATCAGCGTCCGTTGTGTTTTTTCTCCTTCACCTCTCCTTGCTCAAGGGGTCCAAAAAAAAGTCTTGCGTAATGTTTCTCCGGTCCCGCCGGCGCCCCGGCAGGGGTCGCCAACCTTTTGGACCTCAGGGACCACCCAACTCGTCATTTTAAATCCCGCGGACCAGAGACCCTGGGAAAATCCCCCCAAAAAAAGTCGCAGGGAAATCCCCCACCCTGTTTTCCTACCGATCGATCGTTCTTTATTTGGGATCGCAGGATACTGTCTCCAGCTCCATTCTCAGGGAAAGAGAGAGAGACTTTGGGCTTCATGCAAGGAAAGCAGCAGGAGCCGCAGAAGTCTTTTTTTCTCTCCCCAAACTTCTGCCAGAAATGAGTCTTTGCTGGCGCAGCCTCTTGGAGCAGGAGGCCTTGCAGGATCCCAAAGACTCGTTTCTGGCGGAGTTTGGGGGAGAGAAAGAAAGACTTTGGCTGCTTTCCTTGCGTGCGCCAAAAGCAGAAGAAGAAAGAAGCGGAAAGAAGCAGCCCGGTGGCCAGGCCAGGCACATGGGGTGGGCGAGTGGGGCAAGTTCCCCCCCACCCCGTCCATCCTTTCCCCCCCTCCGCCCTTTCCCCCCTCCCTTCACTACCTCATGTTGTTCACAGTGCAAGCGACGCAAGCCTTGTGTTCTCGTGGGCCATGTGCGCGGCGCAGCCTTGTGTTCCCGCACAACCTGGATTAATTGCTTTGGGGGGGATATTTCTCTGCGGACCACCAACATTTCCTCACGGACCACCGGTGGTCCCTGGCCCACCGCTTGGCGACCACTGGACTACGGGGAGCCCTCGACGAATGACTGGAATTGAGCCCCAGATTTCTGGCCGATAAGCGAGGCAGCTGTTAAGTGAGTGTTGTCCCCTCCTGCAGTCTTTCTCACCACCGTCGCTAAGCGACTCCCTGCGGTCATTCAGTCGCACAGGTGATTAAGTGAATCGCATTGCTCCTCAGAGGGTCGTAAAACACGATCACCTAGCCCCAGGACACTGCTAGCATCCTAAGTACAGGTAGTCCTCGACTTTATGGCCAAAATGGAGCCCCAAATTTTCTGTTGCTAAGTGAAACGTGTGTGAAGTGAATTTTACAACTTTTTTCCTGCCGTTGTTAAGTGAATCCCTGCAGTTGTTAAGTGAGTCACCTGGTTGCTAAGTGAATTTGGCTTCCCCCCTTGACGATGCGACCGTCATAAATGTGAGTCCATTGCCAAGCGTCCAAATTTTGATCACGTGACCAGGGAGATGCTGTGTTGGGTGTGAAAAACAGCCATCAGTCCCTTTGTTCAGTTCCATTCTAACGTTGAATGGTCGCTGAATGGATTGTCGTAAGTCAAGGACTAGCTGTCTATGCTCGTTGCCAAATGTCCGCATTTTGGATGGTGGGACTGTGTGGCTGCTGCAGGAGTCGCCCGTGGGAATCGTGGTCCTAAGTCATTTGTTGGAGTGCGGTTGTAACTTCAAACACTCCCTAAATAAATGACTCTAAATTGAGGATTATAAACTAAATACATTTCTTTCTCCCTCTCTCTCCCTTTCCCCTTCCCTCCGTCTATCTCCCTCTCCCTCCCTCCATCTCTGTCCCTCTCTGTCCTTCCCTCCCTCTTCTCCCTCTCCTCTCTCTCCCTACTTTTCTCCCCGTCTCCCTCTCCCTTTCCTGTCCCTCCCCCTCCCTCTCTCCCTTCCCCCTTCCCCCTCTATCTCTCCCTCTCTGTCCCTCTCTGTCCCTCCCTCCCTCTCCCTTTCTGTCTCTCTCCCTTTCCCCATCCCTCCCCCTCCTTCTCTCCCTTTCCCCTTTCCCCTTCCCCCTCTATCTCTCCTTCCCTCTCCCTCCCTACATCTCTGTCCCTCTCTCTCCGTCTCTCCCTCCCTTTCTCTTTCCTCCCTCCCTCTCCCCTCCCTCCATCTCTCTCTCCCCCTCTCTCTTCCTACCATTCTCCCTCTCTCCCTCCCTCCCTCTACCTACCCCTCCCTCCCTCCTCTCTCTCTCCCTCTCCCTCTCCCTCCCTCCCCTCCTCTCTCTCCTCTCTCCTCCCTCCCTCCCTCCCTCTCTCCCTCCCTCTCTCTCTCTCCCTCCTCCTCTCTCTCCCTCCCCCTCTCTCCTCCCTCTATCTCCCTCCCTCTCTCTCTCTCCCCTCCTCTCTCTCTCCCTCCCTCTCTCTCCCTCCTTCTCTCTCTCTTCCCTCCCTCTATCTCCCTCCTCCTCTCTCCCTCCCTCCCTCCTTCTCTCTCTCCCTCCTCCTCTCTCTCCCTCCCTCTCTCTCTCTCTCTCCCTCCTCCTCCCTCTCTCTCTCCCTCCCTCCCTCCTCTCTCCTCTCTCCCTCCCTCTCCTCTCCCTCCCTCCCTCCCTCCTCTCTCTCTCCCTCCCTCCTCCTCTCTCTCCCTCCCTCTCCCTCCTCTCTCTCCCTCCCTCCCTCTTCTCTCCTCCCTCCTCCCTCCCTCCCTCCCTCTCCCTCTCTCTCTCTCCCTCCCTCTATCTCCCTCCTTCTCTCTCCCTCCCTCCCTCCTTCTCTCTCCCTCTCTCTCCCTCCCTCTCCTCTCTCTCTCCCTCCTCTCTCTCCCTCCCTCTATCTCCCTCCTCTCTCTCCCTCCCTCCCTCCCTCTCTCTCTCCCTCCCTCTCTCTCTCTCTCTCTCTCTCTCTCTCTCTCTCTCTCTCCTTCTCTCTCTCTCTCTCTCTCCCTCCACAGCAAACAACGCCACAACAAGCTCTGGCGCTCGCACTCCGACAGCGACCTCTCGGACCACCACGAGCCCATCGGCAAGTCGGGCATGGAGGTCAGCAAGAAGGAAATCACCACCTCGGCCGACCGCATCTCCGACAGCAAGTCCTCCGGCAGCCTCGCGGCGATGCCCTCGGGGATGGCTGCCGGCCCCCACGGATCCTTGCTGTGCCACTTGGGCCCCGGCCCTTTGGCGAACCTTGCGGGCAAAGAGAAAGTCATCCAGCTGCAAATTGCGCCCCGGGACTTCGACGCGGAGCAGAGGGAAGACCAGCTGAATTTGAACAACCTCAACGGCTGCCCCTCCGGCTGCTGTCCGGGGGAGCCGGAGCTGCCCCTCGACAACTGCAACCCCTCCGAGGCCTCACCGCTGCAAGGGGGCACCTTGAGAGCGGCCGGGGGGTTCTCGGATTTGGCAGTGGACGATTTGGAGGACGACGCCCTCAAGCCCGGCGACGGGAACGTCCACCTGGTGCCCATGGAAGAGCTGGAGTCCTGCTTGCGAGACACGCCCAGCCCACCCGCCAATCTTTCTCAGCCGGAGGAGGAAGAAGAAGAAGAAGAAGAAGAGGAAGAGGAGGAGGAGGAGGAGGAGGAGGAAGAAGAAGCCACGGCCGGAGACTTCGGCGCAGATCGGATCGACTTCTTCAGCGCTTTGGAGAAGTTTGTGGAGCTCTCGCAGGAGAAGAGGCCACGGGCGTCGTCCAGGGCGGAAGAGCCGGGCAACGGGCGGAACGGGCCGCCCTGGGCCTCCGGCTTGGAGCTGCTGGATACCGCTGAGCAGGCCCAGCGAAGCGCCTCTGCCGGCAGCTCCCCGCAGGTCTCGGAGTCCTCCTCTCTGGAGGAGGAGCAGCTGAAGGTATCTAAGGCGAAGGGGAGGGCGTCGGGGTGACCACCCCCTCCCCGCATCACTCCTGGGACCTTCCAAAGCAGACGACTCCAACCCTGGGTCACTTTTAAGACTTGTGGACTTCAACTCCCAGAATTCCCCAGCCGGCATGGCTGACTGGAGAATTCTGGGAGTGGAAGTCTTAAAAGTTGGGCTGGGGAATTCTGGGAGTTGAAGGCCACAAGTCTTAAAGTTTGCCAAGGGTTGGAGACCCCTGTTTTAAAGGAGGGCGGGGGGAGAACATTAGAAATAGAAACTCTGGGGTCCAGGAAGGCAGCCTTCTCTCTCGTTGCCCCCACCCTGTGGAATATCCTCCCCCTGGAGGGGAGATGGAAACACACACACCCACACACACACACACACACTCCCCTGGAGAGAGATTGCGGAGAGAGAGAGAAAGACGGACAGACAGATAGATGTGTGTGAGTAAGAGAAAGAGATGAGAGATTGAAGAGAGATAGATAGTGGATGGATGGATGGATTGACAGATGAAAGATAGATTGATACATCATAGATATAGACAGACCAGTAGGAGGTAGATAGGTAGGTAGGTAGATAGATAGATAGATAGATAGATAGATAGATAGATAGATAGATAGATAGATAGATAGATGATAGATAGATAGATAGATAGATAGATAGATAGATAGATAGATAGATAGATAGATGGATGGATGGATGGATGGATGGATGTAATAAAAGATAGATAGATAGATAGATAGATAGATAGATAGATAGATAGATAGATAGATAGATAGATAGATAGATAGATAGATAGATGTGGATGGATGGATGGATGGATGGATGTAAGATAGATAGATAGATAGATAGATAGATAGATAGATAGATAGATAGATAGATGATAGATAGATAGATAGATAGATAGATAGATAGATGATAGTTGAGATAGAGAAAGAAAGAAAGAAAGAAAGAAAGAAAGAAAGAAAGAAAGAAAGAAAGAAAGAAAGAAAGAAAGAAAGAAAAAGAAAGATGATAGATTAATAGATAGATGATAGATAGATAGATAAATAGATAAATCGATAAATCGATAGATAGATGATAGATAGATGATAGATAGATATAGACAAATAGATGATAGATAGATAGATAGATAGATAGATAGATAGATAGATAGATAGATGATAGTTGAGATAGAGAGAGAAAGAAAGAAAGAAAAAGAAAGAAAGAAAGAAGAAAGAAAGAAAGAAAGAAAGAAAGAAAGAAAGAAAGAAAGAAAGAAAGAAAGAAAGAAATGATAGATTAATAGATAGATGATAGATAGATAGATAGATAGATAGATAGATAGATAGATAGATAAGGGATAAATCGATAAATATATGATAGATAGATAAATAGATAGATGATAGATAGATAGATAGATAGATAGATAGATAGATAGATAGATAGATAGATAAATAGATGATAGATAGATAGATAGATAGATAGATAGATAGATAGATGATCGATCAATAAAGAAGGAAGGAAGGAAGGAAAGAAAAGAAAGAAAGAAAGAAAGAAAGAAAGAAAGAAAGAAAGAAAGAAAGAAAGAAAGAAAGAAAGAAAGAAAGAAAGAAAGAAAGAAAGAAAGAAAGAAAGAAAGAAAGAAAGAAAGAAAGAAAGAAAGAAAATTATCCCTGACTTCCATCCTTCCCCCATTATGCCAGAGGACCCCAGCACCAACTTCTCCTCTTCCTCCTGCTGGTTGGCATCCTCACAAATTACAACGTCCCCCCCAGAATAAGGGTCCCTTTCCTGACCCACCCCCCTCAGCAGAACTTTTTTGGGGGGGTCGACACAAGGCCTCTTCTCCAGGGTGGGCCAGACAGGCAACCAGGTCCCCCAGTTCCCTTGGCTCCTGGCGCCCTCTGCTGGTCAAGGAGTAGCCACGGATCGAGATGGCCAACTTGCTCCATTGGGGGGGATGCAACCCCATCTCGGAGCCCTCCCACCCTCCCTCCCTCCTTGCTAGACCGCCAAGCCAGGAAGGAAACTGACTCTTGGTCATATTAACTGTACTTTGCCATTGTACATCATATTACCCGACTTAATGACGGCTCACTTAGCGACTGTCCAAATTTCTGATAGAACTACTCGGGGAGATATAGGTAGTCCTCGACTTATGACCACCATTGAGCCCAAAATTTACGCTGCTAAGCGAGACGCTTGTTCCGTGAGTTTTGCCCTATTGTATGATCTCCCTTGCCACCTTTGTTAACGCCAATCCTTGCAGTTGTTAAATGAGCCAGACGGTCATTAAGTGAATCTGGTTTTCCCCATGGGTTTTGCTTGTCGAGAAGGTCGCAAAAGGGGACCCTGTGACCCCTGAGAGACCGCGGCTGTCATAAACATGAGTCAGTCGTTGAGCATTCGAATATAAATTTACGTGACCGTTGAGGAATGGCTACAATGGTCGTAAGTCTAAAAAACGGTCCTTAAGTCCCTTTTTTCAGTGCCATTATAACTTTGAATGGTTGCTAAGTGAACCACTGTAAGTCCAGGACTACCTGTACTTATGACCCAGATTTGAAGTTCCAACAGTGTCACTTCCCCTCCCCTGTTCCGACCCAAGCCTGGTTCCAAGGTATCAGCACAACCTTTGACTGTTTCATTTACGAATCCCGTTTCTTCAGAGAAAAAAAGGTTGCTTCCAACTAATTAGATCCAATAAGCCTGGCCAAGTTTTTGCAAGGCTGCCAAGAACACCAGATAAAGTTCCTAAACAATAAATCAAAGTGTCTCCAAACACCAACCAAGATACTCCGAACGTCCACAAGGCTCGAGTGCAAAAACGTCTTTGCTTCCTGCAAAGAACTCCGGTTTCTCAGCTGTCTTTTATCTCTTGAGGGAGGGGCCATCACCTCGCAGCCTTAATCCCGAGTCGCCCGTGCTGCTGCAGCTGCTCTTCCCTTCGAGCAGCCCTGTGTGCATGCACCCTGGGCACAGGCTCCTCGGGGGCCTCTTCCTCGCTGCTGCCAGCCTCCACAACCTCCGAAGGCAGCCTTCCGCTCCCTGATGGTCCTGGCCCCATCCCTGCATCACACGCGGGCTCCTCATCTCGGTCCTCGCTCTCCGAGACCTCAGCCATCCGCACCTGCTGCCGGCGAACCACAACAACCCCTCATGGTTATATCACTTCTTTTTTTAAAAAAATGAAAGTTTTTGATCCTTATTTTTTACCCATCTCTCCACGCGAGCAGCGTGATTCCAGATTACAACACTTATACATTGTCATAATTACATTTTCAACTTTCGTATTTAATATCACATCAAATCCTTATCCATTCCACTAATCTTTAAAGAATTGTTTGTTTCCTATTTCAGTTCATTAATTCGATATCAAGATCATATCATCCTCACATATATTTTCAATTCGTTATCCCCTATTATTTCCATTTTCAGCTTACCACCTATTTTACGTTATAAATTATTATCTTCATTAATTTTCTCAAGACCGATATGTAATAAACCGTCAAAAAAGAGTAAAGTAAAACTAATATATTTAGGATCCGCATAGTATATCCCCCAATCTACAATATATCTATTTATTCCAGAGATGTTCATATAACCATTTCATATTTTTTTCTTTATTTCCACTTAGCCAAACTTTACCTATATCATTTTAATAAATTCCCATTCTCCTACTTTTAATAATAAAATACTCTCATGATAGAGACTTTACATTCCATTATAATCCCTTCGAATTTATCATGTTTTCTATTTTCTCATATCCTTTATATAATCCATTACATTTTCTACTTCACGTATACACCAAGAAAAGAAAGAAAAACAGAAAATTAAGTTTCCCTTTTTGCTTCCATTTACATCACTTCGCCCATTGGGGTGCTCGGTTAACCGGCCCCAATAGTAATTCAAATTGCCCAACATTTGCAGGGTCCCCCGGAGGAAAGGCAAAGGAGAGGGCGGCCAATTTATTACTGACCCCCCCCCCCCCCCCCCCCCCCCCCCCCCCCCCCCCCCCCCGCAGCCCAGCCCGGTGCCCAACATTTGCAGGGTCCTGAAACGGTGATGAGGCCAAATGTTTATTATGATTTTGCAGGAAAAGCGACATTTATTTCCCGCTTTTGACAAAACTGCAATGTTTCCTTAACAACCATCAGAATAAAAGCCAGCCTGATCCTAACTGTGGAGACTGGTCATACGTAGAAAGTCCATTGTAGGTTTGAAAAGTCAAATTTTTGAACCACAGTGAACTCCTCGAGTTATGGCCACAATTGTTCAGTTAGTATAACGTGGTTGTTAAGTGAATTCATTAACTTTGCTCATCAGAGGATCATAAAACGCGATCACATAACCCCGGCACAACACCACCATCATAAACACAGGTAGTCCTCGACTTACGACCACAATGGAGCCCACAATTTCTGTTGCTAAGTGAAACATAGTGTGAATTTTACAACTTTTTTTGGCCACCATTGTTAAGTGAATCACTGCAATTGTTAAGTTAGTCACCTGGTTGTTAAGTGAACCCATCTTCCCCACTGATGTAGTTTGTCGGAAGGTCACAAAAGGGGACGGCGTAACCCCGGAGCAACACAACCGTCATAAATATGAGTCATAAAATTTTCAAGCATCTGAATCATAAAATTTTCAAGCATCTGAATTTTGATTCAGGTGACCCTGGGTGGGTGGGGGCTGAATTGTCGTAAGTGTGGGAAAATGGTCGTAAGTCCCTTTTTTCAGTGCCATTGTAGCTTTGAGTGGTCACTAAACAAATGGTCGTAAGACAAGGACTACTGGTATGTAATTTGGCTGTCAACTAAAAAATACTTCTTTGATCTTTTTAGTTGCCAGCAGAAAGGGAGTGAGGGATGCAGTGCATTCCTTAAATGCTTCAGATAATTGCTAGGCAGCCGAAGCTGTTGGTGCACAAGATTACTACTGGAGAGCATGATTGATGACTCTTGGCTATTGATGTGTCCCATTGGAGAATATACATCCAGGGGGTGGGGGGAAGACCAGGGTCAAAGGGGAAATGAATGATGGGTCTTAGAGTCGGCTGCACTCAGGTAACGCTGATATGGTCACTCCTAATAAGTCAATTTTTTTTAACTCTGAGAGATTATTCGAATGAGGGTGGATTTATCGGAGCCCTGACAGTGGCCTGATTTGACGTGGAAACATTTTTCAGATCATTAATTAATCTTCCCATTTCTTCCTCTTTTTTTTTTTTTTTTTCAGCTCTCGGAACCGGAGCCTCCCGTGGGCCTTATCCGCTCCCATTCCCCCATTGTCTCAGTCAAAGAGATCATCACGGAGATCGAGTCCATCCATCAGGGGGGATCCCAGGGACCAGCCAAAGCAGAGACCACCAACAATCCACTCCCAACGCCCAAGAAGACCCCCCTCCACGAGACTCCAGCCGAGGCAACCTGCCCTTGGGACAACAAGCACGGAAAGGCTGAGGAGGCAGCAGATGTGGCTGGACCAATCCCGAAAGAAGCTGCTCGAGAGCCGTTAAAACCAGAAGCCGAAGGGTCTTCGCTGCCCCCAGTGCCTGCCTCTAAGCCAGACACGGAAGGAAGGGGCTCAGCCGAAGACCCCGCAGAAATCCGAGTCCTCCCTGGGCCCAAATGGTGTCCCGGTTCTGTCCGACGGGCCACTCTGGAGTTTGAAGAGCGTCTACGGCAGGAGCAACAAGATTTGCAGCACACTTCCCCGGTCGTCTTTTTCCCTGTCCGGAAGAATTCCCGGAACGAGTCCGATCCGGGTGCAAGGGGTAGGAATGACGATCCGATCCACGAGCCAACCCAGCTCTCGAAAAGTAAGGAGATCTCAAAAACGGGCAGCAACAGCAGCTCTGAGACGGGAACCGTCTCCGAACCGCGGACTGTCTCCGATCCGCCGTCATCCAGTACCTTCCCGTCCACCGGAAGTCCCTGCGGAGGTGCCAGGCGTGGCTCGCGAACACCGGATGGTGCTTTGGATGGAGGGTGATGAGGGACCTCCTCTGCTCAGCCCTCTCCCCAAGAGAATCGAGATCATTGAATACACGCCTGCCTTGCCTGGCATGGAGGGGGAGAAGAAGGCTGTCACCACCCGGAACCCGGAGAAAACCTTGGATGAAAACTGCAACACCGCTTTCTGCTCGGAGACTCCTGGATGCAGCCCGGTTTTGTCCAGGACACCAATACAGGCAGGCGATCCCTTCAGCGGAGCCCTCTTCTCTTGGGGAAGCCCGAAAGAGATGGACAAGGATGAGGGGGAAACGGGGGTACCATCCAACCCTGAAGTCCCCTCTTCTTTGGCCAACCAGGCGAGACGCTCCCCTCCACCCTGTTCACATCGCCAGCACCGTCTCGGCCTGGACGGGGTCACTCAGGACAGCACAAGCACCGATCCTGAACCGGCTCCCTCGGGGGGCTACGCTGGAAACGGGCACTTCTCCCTGGAGGAGAGGGGAAGGGGCTTCCTGCCCTGGACATACTGGACCCCCGATCTGGAACAAAATCCTCAGGACGTCCCTTCATCCCGTCCTCTTCGCTGCTCTCTCCCTCGCCGTTCCAGCTGCGACGGCTGCGCCAAAGACAACGGCCAGGGGACAGGCCTGGTCAAGCAGCTGGCAAAAGAACTGGAATCCCGTCTGCGGCAAGCCGGACTCACCGCGCCCTCGCAAATGAAACGCTCGGCGTCTTTGGCCAAACTGGACTGTCTGGGCTCACTGAAGGACAACTTGCCCCGCGGATGCTGCTGCCTTCCCACCGTCGCCAGAACCGTCTCGCCGGAATCGCTCCAGATCTCCATGCCGGATCCGGCCATCTCCTCCCTGACCCCCCTGTCTCCTGAACCCACTAGGCATTTGGTGGCACCGGTCAAGCTGTGGGAATGCCTGGCCCTGAGCCGGCCGGTAGAACGGCCCCTGGCTCAGTTTGCCCAAGACTTCACCCCGACCTGCGGGCCCACGGAAGGAACGTGGACTTGGGCCCACGGCCCGAGGCAGCCGGCCGCCCTCACTCGAAATCCCCCCACCAGAACTCGGCTGCCCAGGAGGTTAAAAAAATCCAACGAGCGGAAACGAACCACCAACCCCGTCTATAATACGATGTGATCCCTGCCTCCATTTCCCCTCCCTTCTCTTCCCCCTTCTCCTCCTCCTCCTCCTCCTCCCCCCTTCAAATTTTTCACAATCCCTCGCAGATGTAATATATACCAAAACATGCACTTTATTAGTTAGGTTGTTGTTGTTTTTATATATATATATATATATCTATCTATGTTCTTTTATTTGTACGGTTCCTCCGGTTTTTGCATGTACATTTTCGAGGCGGCTGAAATTCAAGTTTAACAAAAAAAAAAAAAAAAAAAACAAAACCAACCTCCATCCGCTGAGTGACTGCGAGACGACCGCGTGGCGTTTCTTTTTTTTTTGTCTGTGTTGTTTTATTTCGTTCTTTGTTCTTCATTTGGTGGCTTTTCTTTTTCTATGAAAAGATTTTACCTCTATTTTTTTTTTCCAGCGTTGTCTTAAAAGAACACCCTTTCTTTGCAAAACAAGAGGCCGTTGGTTTTAGTTTTTCGCCATCAGAGTCAGGCCGTTGTTAGGGTTGGGGGTGCAAAACCCTACAACCTGCTAATCGGGGTGGGGGTGAGGCTCACAATGAAGCCCCCCCAAGTTTCACCTCTGGGTTGAACCCCTGGATCCGACGCTCTGTGAAGTTTATCCTTCTCTCTGCTCTCGCCCCTCAGACGTAGAAGCCACAATATTGTCGCGCGCACCTCAGGACAATATTGTGCATGCAATGCCACTGAATTGCCCACCCTGTGTAGACACCCCCAAAAGGGCCGTACTGATGCATTTGAGTAGGGGCTGTGCAAACCCCCACAGGGGTGGTGGTTTGGAGAGGTCAACCATCCGAGCCTTGTCCCCAATTTTCTCCCCTCCTCCTCCACCCAGCCACCCAGCCTTGATACCCCTCCTCTTTGAAACATCTGCCCATCTTTGCGGCTGGCAGGGAAGCGCCTCTCCCCTGTGTGGCCACCCACCCAAGGTCTTTACAATACAGTGGGCGTTCAGGACCTTTGACCCCACCGTCTTAGGACAGGGAACGCAGCGCATGTCCGTGTGCGAGTATTATTCAAGAACACCTCTCTTAAACTCCAGGGTTGGGCCGCTGCCGGTTTGCACCGGTTCGAGCGAACCGGTACGAACCACGATCAGTTGGCCCCCTTCCCTATCCTGTCTTACATTTTTCCTTCTTGTGCAGCTTGGCTGATTTGCGCGGCAAATTGGATTACCGCGCCTCAGCTGTTCTACTCACCGGGGAAGGCTAGTAGGTGAGTTGGAGAGGTTTCAAATTTGCTGTGTATTGAATACTCCGGGGGTTAAAACTGGTTGCAGCCCATCACTGCTTAACCCCCTGACTGGAAACATCCCCTTTATGAGCGGCAAAAAAAGGGGGATTAAAAATTGGCATTTTTTAAAAAAAAATTATTATTTTTTTCCGGAAACGGGTGTTCTTTTAAGGCAGGTGTTGAAAAAAAAGGGAGCCGACTTTCCGGTTACTTGAATAAAAACAGTGGGCCTTCTCAAAAACTCGCTGGCCATGCCTATTTTCCTTTCTCTCCACTGTGCAAAGCTCTTACGGGGGAGAGCAAGGAGCGACCCCCTCCCTCCCCAACTCCCGGTCAAGCTACTTCAATAAAAGAGTCCAGAAATGAATGAATTAGGGTAAGGGGTCCATCCACCCCTCTCGTCTTGTTCCTCTTCTCCCAGCTTCGTGTCACCAAAACTGGTGGGGATAAGGGGAGAAGAGAGAGAAAAAAATATTGTGTGTGTTTGCGTGTTTGTGGTTTCTGTACATAATAGGACTTGTTATAAACATACCCCTGGGGGGAGAAGATTTTGTCCTGCCTCCCCTCCCCCATTTGCTCTGACATCTCTTCTGTAAACTGGAAAACCCGTGTTGTCCCCCACCCCAATTTAACCAAATTGTCTCCCGTTATTTGCACAACCCTTTGGCATTTGGACAAAACTGTGTTTTAACTTCCCTTCTCTCTCGGATCGTTGCTGACTGCTTTGGCTATTTTTTTTTTTTTTTGTTTGTTTTACAAAAAGAAAAGATATTTGAAAAGTAGGGGTTGTTGGTTTTGTTTTGCCAACTGGTGCCAAAACGCATGCGAGGTGTGTCTTTTATTTTTTATTTTTTAATGTCCTTTTTTTTCTTTCGCCTTTTCATTGACCCCCTTGCGTTATCTGTTCTCGTGTCAGTTCCTTCCAAAGAGCCTCGCCGTCCCTGGGGTTCTTCGTGGACAGGTGGGGGGTATGATGTGGTCCCTTCCTTTCCTTTTCCTTTTTATTTCCCCCCCCCTTTCTTCTTTTTTTTTCTGGAAATCAGGGTTTTCTAACGTGTGTGTCAGTAACATTTCCAGTGGCGCGGAGTGTATTAATGCACTGAAATACTCCTCCTTCTTAAGCGCCGCCCGAAGTGAAAAATAAAATAAAAGCTGGATTTTTACAAACTTGGGCGAGGAGAGTCGGTCGGTCTCTTATCCTTTCATTTGAAAATGTATCATTTTCTTTCTTAGAAGGGCAAGATTCCAGAAGATCTGTATTTTCTGCCTCGTGCATTTTTGTATTCTCTTCCTGGGCTCTGCCAATCTTTGGACCAGCTCAGGACCAAAAAAAACCGGAGGCCCAGAAAGAGATTAGAGGGAGCATCTGGGGGAATTGCACCCCAAAACTGTCTGGGAAAAGGGGCGCCCAGCTCTTCGTCTCTTGGGGCTTATGATAGGTTTAAGCAGGGCACTTGAAATGCTCCGTCGACTTCCCAGCTCAGGAGAGCACCCCTAGGTTGGAGGGTTTCGGGGTCCATGGCCCCTTCTCATCAAGCTCTCGGACTCCTGAGTCTTAACTTGAATAATGTGCAGATCGTTGTAGCTCAGTTTGGCCAGGTAGAGATTTTTTTGGTGGGGGGGGGTGTAGAAGGGATGCCCAGAGTTAGTTTTGGAGGAAGTACCCCCTTTCCCCGCCCCCAAATCCCAGCTAGTTGCCTATACACCATTGTGAGGAGGGGGCTTCTCTGTGGCTGCAAAGGGACAACTCGCTGTGGCCTTCTCGCCACGGACAACCTGGCAGGACCGTCTCGCCGCGACCAACTCGCCATGAGACAATTCCACAGGGGGATTAACACGATACACGCTCCCTGCCACGCTTTCGTCAACATTACATCGACAAAAATAATGCCGGAGAAATAGGGGGCGGATAACACGCCTCGCGTTGAGTTAATCCCCCCCGTGGAATTTGTCTCGTGGCAAGTTGGCCGCAGCGAATCGTCCTAGACCTTTGAGCGGTTACCTCCAGCCCAGCTGACCACTGGGGTGGAGGGCTTTAAATGCAAAAAAAAAAAAAAAACCAGCACCATCCATCGTCCCTCATTGCTCTTGGGTTGGTCAAAAAATATCCAGCGTTGCCTGGAGAAATTTCCCTTCCTTGGAGCGGAGACGAATTCTGGAATTCTTCTCCGGTCGAGAAATTCCTCTCCGATCGGTTTGTTGTGCTGGAGACTTTTCCGGACTGCTTTAAGAATGAGTACTTGATTTTTTCTGCGTCCTTCTTCAAGAAGGAAGGCATTGACTGGATCTCGAGGAGCAGGTGGGGGAGGTCTCCCCATCAGATCCAACCAGCTCCCCATTTTTTTTTCTCGCACCGATGCCAAACGAGGGAGCCCCCTCCTCATGTCTGAATCTCTCCCTGTCAAAGATTTTGGGGGGTTATTATTTTATGTTCTTCTTCCCTGCAGGCAGTGCATTTAAAAATCGCACCACGCAGGGGGGGGTATTTCGGTGTATTTTACCCAAGAATGAGAATTGGGTAGGTCTATCCCTGGGGAGGGGGAAGAGGGCAGCGGGACCCCCAAACAATTCCCCTCCATTTCTTAAAATCATCAGGGTCTCTTCTGAAAGCAAAACGTGTGCCTTGTAGCTCATTGGAGGAGGGGGTGTTTCTCTTTGGGGCAGGGGACCACCCTCCTTCCTCTCTGTTCTCTTTCAGTTGCACACACACACACACCCAGACTCTGCTAGTTCCCAGGCATCCAAAGTCTGCAGTCTTGGGGAGACAGCCCCCCCCCCCCTCCAATTCCCTTCCCCCCTCCCCCACACACAATCAAAAACCAAGAAGTCTGGAAAAGTTTTGCGCGTTTGGTAAGCTCTGTTACTGGCTCGCTTGGCAGCTTTCGTTACGTCGATCGATGAAAAAGTCATGCTGATCGGAAGCATGGTTGGTTGTGTTTTTTTTCTTTGGGGGGGGGGGTGGCTTTTTTGTTTCTTCTGGGCTTCTGTCCTGGCTCCTCTCTTTGCATTCAGAAGGTATGCAGATTTGGGGAGGGGGAAAAAAAATCCCCTCTCTCCAGCGGTCCCCATTTCCTTGTTTACCGCCACCCCCCGAAACCTCAATTTTTCGTTGTACTGTCAGTCTTGTAGAGCAAGGGGCCTTCAAACTTGGCGACGCTTGAAGACTTGTGGACTCCAACTCCCAGAATTCCTGAGCTAATGTGCCTGGAGGAGGAATTCTGGGCGTTGAAGTTCACAAGTCTTAAAAGCGGACGAGTTTGAAGACCCCTGTTGTAGTTCTTGCACAAGAGAGCTCGGGATTGGGGGAGGGGGGGGCAGAATGGATGCTTACGGGACCCTGGCAGTCAAGTGAGCGCCATCTGTACCAGGGTTGGGATTCAACCGGCGTAACAACCGGTTCGTTGAGCACACAGTGCATTTGAAAACAGCTCCAAAACTTAGCTTCTACTGCAGAGTAAAAACAGCCGCGCCTATCAGCCGGGCTTCAAACAAAGGGAATATAGGACAGGCAACCAGTTCGCTCGAACCGCTTCGAACCGGCTGAATCCCATCTCTGATCTGTCCTGAAAGCGCGAACCGGATGAGTTGGAGCAGCGTTTCTCAACCTTGGTCCCTTTAAGAGGCGTGGACTTCAACTCCCAGAATTCCCCTGGCTTGGGGGGAATTCTGGGAGTTGAAATCCACACCCCTTAAAGGGACTTCGGTTGAGAAAGGCTGAGAGTCTACACTTCACTTTGAGACATTTGTGCTGCGTTGCCAGCTGGGTCGCCGCAGCCCCGTTGTGTGTCGCCCTCCCGCTCAACAACAGCTGAGCCTTCTCAGCCTTTCCACACCACCCGAGGGTGAGCGGGGGCTTTGCCGCTCCCCCCCCACAAAAAAACAACCAGGTGTCTGAAATTGTAACCCCGGGTCCATCTTCTTCTTGATTCTCAACGGCCACTCCGACCCCTATCCAGACCAAAAATGACCCCCTTCCCAACGGGCAGGAAAGGAAATGTTCCACCTCACTCCCGCTGTGCTTCCTTTCCCCCGCCCACCACCACCGATGTTTTGGGGGGTGGTGGGTGGGGAGGGGTCTTTCTCATCCGGGTGGTTTGTGCGTGGCGCATCTCATCCAGGGAGAAATTAATTTTGCAAAGGCTCCCCGGCACGGCTCGGCTGCACAGTGCCAATTGGCAAGGAGGGGGCCATCCGTCTTTTGGAATTGGGTGGGTGGGTGGGCAAGCTGTGGTCCCTGGCGGGGAGGGGGTCTTCTCTGAGTAGGGATTTGCAGGATGCATCCTGGCCACATATAAAATGGGGGGTGTTTCTCCGTCTAATCACGTGGCACAGGGTGGGGTACTGGGAAAGGGAGGGGAACCACGTTCATCCCCCACTTTTTCCTTTTTTTCCTTTCCATCCTGCCTTCCGCCCACCCGGCCATCCATGGGGGTCCCTGTCTCTCCCAGGGGGCTTCTAAGGTAGACTGCCTGGACACAAGGAGGCTGAGCTGTTTTTAAATGTGAACTCCCACCCCTGGACCAAGGGGCTGACTCGATGTTCTTGTTACTGAATAAATTTTTATTTTGAGAAATCGAAGGCTCTTGTCGTCCGTGGGGCAGGGATCGGGGCAGAGAAGGGGGAGGGGCGACTTGGAGGTCTCCAAAACCTTCCCGGCTTTCCTTACAGCTAGTCCTCGACTTAACAACCGTTCGCTTAGTGACCGAAGTCACCACGGCACTGAAAAAAAAGTGCCTTGGGACCACTTCTCACACTTACGACTTGTAGCATCCCCACACGGTCCCGTGATTGCAATTCAGACAGGGAGAGCCATACAACGCATGGAACAGAAGTTGCCCTCGGAAGTTGTGGGAGCTTCATCGCTTGAGACTTGAAAGTCTGGACTCCCATCTGTCAGATATGGTGTACCGGCTTCCTGCTTGAGTAAGGGGTTGGACTAGATGACCTCCAAGGTCCCTTCCAACTCTGATTATCTGTTTAATCTGTTAAACTCTGTCAATCGAATCTAATCCTTGAGCAGGGGGTTGGACTAGATGACCTACAAGGTCCCTTCCTACAAGGTCACTTCCAAGCCCTCAGAAGTTGTGGGAGCTTCATCACTTGAGACTTTCAAGCAGAGACTGGACTGCCATCAGTCAGAAATGGTGTAGGATCTTCCACTTGGGGGCAGGGTTGGACTAGAGGACCTCCAAGTTCCCTTCCAACTCTGATTATCTGTTAAATCTGTTAAACCTTGCAAACCAATTTGTATTTATAACGGTTGAAGTGTCCCAGGGTTACATGATTTCCCCCCTTTGCGACCTGATGTCAACGGGGGAAGCCAGATTCACTTAACAACCCTGTGACTCACTTGACAACTTCAGTGATTCCCTTAACTTTGGCAAGGAAGGTTGTAAAATGGGACAACATTTATTTAACAGTCTTGTTTAGCAGTGGAAATTGTGCGTAACGAATGTAAGATTTTTAAGGCCGTCTTTGGCCCCCACCACTGGGAGTTGTAGGCATTCTTCTGCTAGTTGGACTTGAGGAACCCAATCTTAGGGGTGTCCTGCCCCCCCACCTCTTAAGCTGCAATCTGGGTCCAGTTGTGTCCTTGTGGGTTGCAGTTGTGTGTTGCCCAGAAGTTCACGCTGGTATTATTTGCCTGGGAAAATCAGGCAGACAAGAATAGGTGTCTCTAAGCCCGTGATGGCAAACCTATCGCACGCATGCAGAAGTGGCACGCAAGCCCCAGGCAAACTTACTTCACTGTGCATGTGCACAACTCCCAGCTGTTTTTCGGGCCTTTTTTCGGCCTCCCAGAGCGTCGAGGGAAGCCTCTGCGGCCTTTGGAGGCCGAAAAACAGGCCGGTTTCATCACTTCCGGTATTTCCGGAAATACAGGAAGTGACCAAACGGACCCATTTTTCAGCCTCCAAAGGCTGCAGAGGCTTCCCTCGAGCCTCTGGGAGGCTGAAAAAGACCTGAAAATCACCTGGGAGGCGCACGCATGTGCAGTGCAGGTAAGGGGGGGGGGGGCATGCGCATTGCCTTCTGGGTGCTGGCACGCAAGCACATAACGATTATCCACCACTGCTCTAAGCTCCTTTGCCTTCCAATAGGAGGACAGAATGCGACACTGTCCTGGGAATGCGGGAGGGTGAAGTCTACACAAGGTCATAAATGCAGGTAGTCCTCAACTTACAACCACAGTGGGGACTGTAACTTCCATCACTAAGCCATGCAGTTGTTAAGAAGTAAGTCATGCCTGATTTTACCAAAAAAAAATTGACATGAAGAATCATTGTGGTTGCTAAGTGAATCGTGTAGTCATTAAGTGAATCCAGCTTCCCCAATTGACTTTGCATGTGGAAAGCCAGCTGAGAGGGCGGGGGGGGGGGTAAAGAGCAGTTCACAGGGCCCCGGGATGCTGCAACTGTCATAAATACAGACCAGTGGCCAAGCATCCAAATTTTGATCCACGGCGATGCTGTGGCCGTTGTAAGTGAGGACCAGTTGTCAATTTTTTTTTTCATAGCTGTCATGACTTCAAGCAGCTTTAGTAACAACGTTAGTTGTTCAATGAAGGGTTATAGTGGAGGACTATCCATATTTTTAAATCCTAAATTATTCTGATTTGAGTGTTTAATTGTAATCGGTGAAATGGCACACCTCCCACAGACAGATGGGTGGTTGGAAAGTATCAATAAGTAAATAAATACCGCATTTTTTTGGACTATAAGACACACTTTTTCCACCGCCCCCAAAAGTGGATGGAGATATATCTGTGTCTTATACAGTGAATGTTGTCCAAGCCCCACCCACCTGCTGGGCCCCCCACTTTTTGGCCTCTGCCTCCCAGGAATTTTCCCCCTTGCAGCAAACCGCAAACAGCCTGTTTCAGTTTCAGTTTCAGTTTTAGCACAGGTTGATTAGCACCAGCAGCTGATTCCTCCCAACGATCAGCTGTTTCAGGCTTCAGGGATTGCCATCGCCTCTTGCCACCTCCATGTGCCCCATTTTCGGCCTCCGCATCCCATTTTCCGCCTGTTCCAATCCCCGCCGCCCAGAAAAATGGGAAATGGGGCATGCAAAGGCCAAAAACAGAGCATGCAGAGGCTGAAAATGGGGCGCGCGGAGGTGGCAATAGACTAGGGCAGTCCCTGCAAACAGCTGATTGTTGGAGGCCGATCCAAACACAACCAGCTGCTGGTGCTAATCAGGCTGTGCTGAAACTGAAACTGAAACAAGCTGTTTGCTGCAAGGAGGCGAATTGCCGGGAGGCACAGGCAGATTTTTTTTTTTTCTTGTTTTCCTCCCCAAAAGCTAGGTGCTTCTTATACTTAGGAGCATCTTATACTCTGAAAAATACGGTAGATGCTACTTTGCAAAGGGAGAAGAAAGACGGAAGGTTGTTTGCTTCCAATTAACTTGCACAACCCTTCATAAAACATTTGCTTTTTCAGGAGGCAAGTGGACTTTCTGGTTTTTGCTTCTCACCCACCAAGTTTCTTCAGCTCTGAATGGATGATGGGGAAGGGAAGGGGTTTTTTTTGCAGACAGTTGGTCATTTGCATCTTTTTAGGGGGTCATTGAGGCCACTTGGATGAGTGCAAATGCGTCTGGAGCCATCTTGGCTGCAGGATGTTTTCTCCAACCCAGAAGGCTCCACACCCATTTGCACCACTCAGGTGACCCTGAGGACACAGACGAACCTCCAAGAAGCCTCAACGACCTTCTAAAAGGATGCAAATGACCAGCTGTCTGCAAGGAATATAAATCCTTCCATTCCCTCCCGTTCGGTTGGAGCTGAAGAAGCTTCTGGAATGAGAAGCGAAATGTCTTCAAAGAAAAACCAGAAAGTCCAGTTGCCTCTTGAAAAAAAAAACATCTTTAAGACAAACCATGACCTGGATGATGGAGAATCTTGTCGGGTAAAGTTTTTTATTGAGCCCTGATTTTTATTTATTTTTTTTGCACCATTTGCTGTGTCAAACTGGACTTACCGGAAACCTTAAACTGGAGTTTAATGTAGCAAAATACACATTGCGAACGAGCAAGTGAGCCCTCTTTGCCTCAAACTTAGGCAAGCCATGATTTATTGAATCATGGCTTGCTGAATAAACACAATTGGCTTAATGCCATTTCATGGGTTAGCCTGGTCCATAGGCCAACAAGCCCCAATGACTGGGCTCTCCAGCTACAAAGCCAGAAGCAAGCCAACCCCACCTGGGTTCGGCCGGTTGTGTGAAGTCAACCCACCATGATCCAAGTTGAGCCGAGAGCGGCTGGTGGTGGATTGCAAATCAGAATCCCTCATTTGTGAAAGAATACATACAGGTGGTCCTCCACTGACAGCAGTTCATTTAGTCGTCATCATCTTTTAATGACCCCATAATCCCTTGCAGGGTGGAGTCTCGGCAACTGAATGGAGCTGAATATTTCCTGGCCGGATGCCCTTCCTGTCACCAGTGCGGAGTTTTGTTCAGCAGATAAATTCTCATGGTTCCCAGAGGGAGAAATATTTGCCTCTACCTGGGATCGAACTCACCGCCTACCGATTGTGAGGTGAGAACTCCACCTCTAAGCAAACAGCACTGTTCTACAACCGTTCATTCAGTGACCATTTGAAATTATAAGAGTCTTGAAAAAAGTGATTTGGGATCGTTCTTCACACTTACGACCACTCCGTCCTCCTCGTGGTCCCGCGATCAAAATTCAGGCCCTTGGCAACTGACTCATATTTATGACGATTGCATCATCCTGGGATCACATGATCCCCTTCTGCGACCTTCCAACAAGCAAAGCCCCTGGGGAAGCCAGATTCACTTAACGACCATGTTGCTAAGTGAAAAACTGCAGCAATTGACTGAAGAACTGTGTCAAGAAAGGCCATAAAATGAGGCAAAGCTCATTTAACAATTGTCTTGCTTAGCAATAGAATTTCAGGGGTTCAGTTGTGGTCATAAGTCGAGGACTATCTGCATAGGGTAGTTCTTGAGCGCGGGGCTGGACTAGAAGACCTCCAAGGCCCCTTTCCCTTGTGTTATTCTTCTGCTATCTCTCATGCAAACCCGTGGGGAAGCCAGACTCACTTAACGACCGTGTCACTCACTTCACAACTACAGCGATTTTCTTAACAACGATAGCCAGAAAGATCATTAAACGGAGGAGAAATCCGAACGGTCTCACTTAGCCACCTAACTTTGGGGCTCCGTTGTGGCTGTAAGTTTGAGGACTGTCAGTAATTCAACACATAAATAAATTTCTAAGGCCAGGCCTTTTGGTGATTCCCAAGACTGTGAAAGTCCGTATCAAAAAAAAACACCCATTTAATTTCAGAGAAATGAGGCTATAAACTCTTTGTGGGGGGGAAAAAGGAGAATTTGCGGTTCATTGCTCTGCAGTATTTCATCCCGCTTTACTAAACAGATCGATGAGTCCAAGCTATTTATATCTAATTTATGTCCTTAATAACGGCATAAAAAAAGATAGTATAGGAAATCCCCCAATGGCCAGAATTTCCATTGTTACGTATGGCAGTTGTTATGATTTTACAGCCTTGTTTTTTGCCGCGGTTGTTAAGAAAACCTGGTCAGACCGGTTCTATAGAACCGGTTCTGCGCAGTTCGGAGAACCGGCAAATCGCACCACTGGCTGGTCCCTCCCCTCCCACTCACTCTTTACCTGGCAGGCACGCCATCCAACTTACCTGCGTTTGGTAAGTTCCTATTTTTCCTTTCCCCCCCCCCGACCATCAGCTGTTTTGCTGTGATGGGAGATTTAGATTAGCTACAAAGCAGGAAATGGTTGGATTTCTCACTTTCTAGCTAATCTAAAAGCAGAGCTAAACTTTCCTTAGGACGGATGCTTCTATTTTTCGGTGCAGACTCAGGTAGCCGATGGCAGAAAGGTAGATCTCCGAGTGAGTCTGTGATTCTGTGAGCCACTCAATCTGCCTGCCTGATTTTTGGGTAAAAGTTGCTTGTTAGGTATAACATTGATACCAAATATGGTTTGGGTGAATAAATATATAAAACTTAGATATCATGGTTTAAGTGCTTATCACTTTAAGCACAATGCAGCAGGCAATTAGCCGATTAAGGGTGCGGTTAGAAGTTACAATATAAGGAAGCATTAGAAGCTGGAAAGCTGGCTGTAACTGTGTGCTGCTGCGACTAACTGTGTGTCACTGCGACTAACTGTGTCTTGCTGTGACTAACTGTGATTACTGACTGTGAGTGCCTGTGACTGAACTGTTTTTGTTTGCTACTGTTTGCTGAATATCCAGCGTTTGTTTCTCTGGAGAGTGAAACCGGAGGAGGAGAAGATATCTTTATCGGCTGATAAAGATATTGCAAGGACTCTTAACTTGGACTATACTAGTGAGTCTTACTGGATGGAAATACTGTGAATGACTTAATGGACTGAATGACAATGCTTAAACTCTAACTGGATTAAAAACTATTTAAACTACAAACATTGTTTGTGTTCAGTGTGTATACTCTGGGGCCCTTCCGCTCTCCTTTGGCTGCCTGGCTTGACTACTGCTGCAATACTCTTCTAGGGGTTAATCCCCAAACCCTAACATTGGTTATGGGCCCAGCAGCATAGTCTAACTAACCAGGATATAGCAGAGAGAGTTGGTGTGAGTTGCACATTACTGTAAAAACAAACTGTTTTAATTAGTTTAAAATAGTCAAAATATCTGAAGAGTAATGGCACAAGTAAATTTGTCACAACTGTCCATGATATCCAGGCTGGATGGAACAAACTATGTTTCATGGTCAATGAAATGTAGTTTACTTCTACGCAGAGAAGGTTTGTGGGACATTATAGCAAACCCACCAGATGTGAGTAGCTGGGATCCTGCTAATGATGATGATAAAGAAAAGTTACAAGACTTTAAACTAAAGAATGAGCAGGCTTTATGCATCATAGACTGACTCTCTGTGATCAGCAGCTTGTCCATATTTGTGGAGAAGAAAATGCTGCAAACTGCTGGGAGAACCTCAGGAAGATTTATGTTCGGGACAGTGTAGGAGCACATATAAATCTTACACGGAAGCTTTTTCGAACGCATCTTCAGAGGAATGGAGATATGTTAGTTCATTTAAACTGTATGAAGAGCATTTTTCAAGATTTGCAAGAAAAAGAGCTTATATTTAATGAACTGCAACAAGTCTACATAATATTATCTTCATTAGATCAAAGCTATGATGACTATGTGACTTCGTTGGAGGTATTGCCAAAAGAAAGCCTCTCATTAACCGAGATTACAGGCAGGCTACTAGAAGAAGCCAGAAGAAGGCGTGAGCGTGACGAGCTGAGAGAAGATAAGAAAGAAGAGAAATTATCTTCAAAGCTTGAAAGAAACCAGCAAAGCAAAGTAAAGCGCCTGGAAGAAGAGAATTTATCTTCAACAGCATACACAATTAAAAAGTGTTTTAATTGTGGAAGCAGAGGACATTTGGCAAGATTCTGCAAAAAGAGAAAAAGCCAGAATGTAAAAAAGCCAAAGAAAGCATTTGAACTAGCCATGTTTAGCAACTCTGATGTGAAGAATAATTTATGGGTGGTTGACAGTGGCGCATCCCACTGCATCACAAGAGATAAGACAAAATTTATAAAAATGTCTACAAGTTCTCAACATATATCTCTTGCTAATGGCTGGAACCTGAAAGCGAAAGGTCAAGGTTTTGCACGTTGTCCGTACATAAACCAGGATATAAAAATGTTGTATGTACCGCAACTAAAGTTTAATTTGCTTTCAGTAAGGGTATTAGATAAATTAGGTTATGTAATTACTTTTAAGGATAATAATTGCATAATTGAAAAGATAACAAAAGGGTAACTGCAGCTTTAAATGGAACATTATATGTCTTAGATAATAGTAAGAAAGGGGAGGCTCAAACTGTATTTAATAATATAAAGCCTCATAATGAATGTATCCATTTATTGCATAGGCGTTTGGGGCATGTAAATTTTAAAATGCTAAAACGTACAGTTGAGTTATCTGAAGGAATAAGGTTAAAACCTTGTGATAAATATTTGCGTTGTAATGTTTGCTGTGAAGATAAGAGCAAAGTATTGCCTGCAAATAGGCTAAATGGTTTCAAAACAAAAGAACCTTTAGAAGTGGTATTTGCAGACATAATAGGTCCAAAGAAACCCAGTATGGGGGTGCTAGATATATACTGAGCATTATGGACCATTATTCTAGATATGGGTTTTGCTATTTAATGAAAAGCAAAACTGAAACATATCAACATTTTTTCAATTGGCTTAGGTTTGCTGAAAGAAAGTCTAAACGTAAACTGATAACCCTGGTGACAGATAATGGCACGGAATTTATTAATAACAAATTCCAGAACAGACTTAAGATATCTGGAATAGAGCATAAGAAGTCTGCTCCATACAGGCCAGAACATAATGCTTTTATTGAAAGAAGAGGCCAAACACTACAGGCAATGGTTAGAACAATGTTAAATGATTCTGGGTTACCTGATTCTTTGTGGGGGAGGCTACAATGTGTGCTAATAACATATTGAACAACGTTGTTAATACAACAACAGGTGAAATACCATTTACCAGGTGGCATGGCAGGAAACCTGACCTAAGTTACCTGCACACATTTGGTGCACCAGCATGGGTGCATATTCCTGCACAACTCAGAAAAAAAGGGCAACATAGAGCTAAAAGATTTTTCTTCGTTGGTTATCAAGCAAAACATAGGGCATATAGATTTTGGGAAAAAGGCACATCTAAAGTGTTATGTAGTGCTAGTGCCCAATTTCTTGAACATGAAGGATGGGAGAAATTAGAACAGGATGCCAATAAAGATGTAATTATTGAATCCTATAGAAATCCCATTAGTTATCCCTGTAACTTTAAAAATAAAGTAAAGAGACAAATACAGGATGAAATAGTGCCCATAAAGGAAGAAACAGATTCAATAGCTGAACAGGATGAGGAAGATGAACAGGTAGTAGTTCAACAAAGTCCTCCTGTAAGCCCTGTAATTCCCAGAAGAACTACACGTGTATCTAGACCGCCTGATAGGTACCAGGCTAACACAGTGTGCCAGATTAATCAAGTTCCTAATTCTGTTGAAGAAATTAAAAAGTATCCTAATAAGGAAAAAGAAAAATGGTATGCAGCAATGAATAAGGAACTGAATTCATTAAGTGATATGAAGGTGTATGAAAATGCCAAATTACCTGTAGGAAAGAAATCCATTGGCTGCAAATGGATATTTAAGGTAAAAACAGATAAAGATGGTAATTTAATCCATAAGGCAAGGTTAGTAGCCCAAGGTTTTAGGCAGAATGCTAATGACTATGATGAGGTGTTTGCACCTAGTCTTAAGGCAGCAACCTTGAGGGCAGCTTTAGTGTGGGCAGCTAGTAAAAACTATATAGTTAACCACCTAGATGTGGAAACTGCTTACTTGCACGCCCCATTAAAACATATTATTTATATGAAAAAACCTGTTGGTATTAAAAGTGAAAATAAGGATAATAATGATTGTTGGTTGTTAAAGAAAAGCCTCTATGGTCTTAAACAATCAGGCTATGAATGGAACCAGTATATTGTAAAGGAACTAGACAATATAGGATTTAAAGCTGGTTTAGCCGATCCATGTCTGTTTAAGAGGGAGACAAATGGGAGAGTATCATTATTATTACTATTCACAGATGACATTGCATTGATAACTGAAACTAATGATGAAGCAAATAAAATAATAGCATCATTAGGAAAGAGAATAAAGATCAAGCAATTAGGGAGATAAAGAAGTATCTCGGTTTGAATATAAAGAAAACACGGAAAGGTTTTAAGATATCTCAGGAAGATAAGATAAGCAAATTGCTAAAAGATTACAAGATGGAGCTTTGTAAGCCAGCTAAGACTCCAATGAGTCAGGAGTTTAGCAACACTGATGAACAAAGCCCGGAGTTTGATAAGGTGATTTATCAATCTTTAATTGGTAGTTTGAGTTATATTAGTAATTGGTCTAGACCAGATATATCGTACTGCGTGAATCAGTTATTAGATTCAATTCTGCACCATGTGAAAGACACTGGAATGCAGCTAAGAGGATATTAAGATATCTTAAAAAGACAATGAATTATTCATTGTATTTAGAACCAAAGGGTGATTTAATTCTGTGTGCATATGCAGATGCTAGCTTTGCATCAGAAAGAGACACTAGAAAGTCGACTTCAGGAACAGCCATAATGCTGGGTAAGACATTAATAGGCTGGAAGTCAATAAGACAACAGCATATAAGTTTGTCTACTATGGAGGCAGAATTCTCCTGTTTATCACTGTTATGTACAGAATTAATAATGTATAAACAAATGTTAATTGATATAGGTATAACTGTAGATTATCCTATAATTATACATGATGATAATCAGGCAGCAATTCAAATGGCCACAAATATTGGAGTAAAAACAAGGAGCAAGCATACAGATCTAAGATACCTAAACGTGAGACAATCTGTAAGAAGTAAGATGATTCAGCTAGAGTACTGTATGTCGGAGGACAATTTAGCTGATAATTTTACTAAAGCCCAAGGTGCCAGTAAGCACCAGGAGAGTTGTGAAAAATATGGGGTTAGATTGTAAAGGTATTATATATTTATTTCACCCAAAAGGGGAGTATGTTAGGTATAACATTGATACCAAATATGGTTTGGGTGAATAAATATATAAAACTTAGATATCATGGTTTAAGTGCTTATCACTTTAAGCACAATGCAGCAGGCAATTAGCCGATTAAGGGTGCGGTTAGAAGTTACAATATAAGGAAGCATTAGAAGCTGGAAAGCTGGCTGTAACTGTGTGCTGCTGCGACTAACTGTGTGTCACTGCGACTAACTGTGTCTTGCTGTGACTAACTGTGATTACTGACTGTGAGTGCCTGTGACTGAACTGTTTTTGTTTGCTACTGTTTGCTGAATATCCAGCGTTTGTTTCTCTGGAGAGTGAAACCGGAGGAGGAGAAGATATCTTTATCGGCTGATAAAGATATTGCAAGGACTCTTAACTTGGACTATACTAGTGAGTCTTACTGGATGGAAATACTGTGAATGACTTAATGGACTGAATGACAATGCTTTGAACTCTAACTGGATTAAAAACTATTTAAACTACAAACATTGTTTGTGTTCAGTGTGTGTATACTCTGGGGCCCTTCCGCTCTCCTTTGGCTGCCTGGCTTGACTACTGCTGCAATACTCTTCTAGGGGTTAATCCCCAAACCCTAACATTGCTCTTTTTTTAAAATAGAAAAATTCAATATTTACATACGTGGCGTGTTGTGAGTTAATGTTGTGAGTTTGCTTGCTAGCAAATTTTATGTGACAGACTCAGATAGCAGATGGCAGAAAGATAGATCTCTGAATGAATCTGTGATTCTGTGAGCAACTCAATCTGCCTGCCTGCTTTGCCTGATTTTGGGTAAAAGTTGCTCTCTTTTTAATAAAAAATTAAATATTTACATAAATATTTATAATATTTACAATACAAGCCACACCCAGCCAGTCTCGTGACCACCAAGCCACACCCACAAATTAGGCCACACCCACAGAACCGGTTGTTAAGAAATTTGAACCCCACCCCTGGAATCACTGCCGTTGTTAAGTGAGTCCTGCCGTTAAGCGAACCTGGCTTTCCCCCCCATGGATTTTTGTTTGTCGGGAACTGGTTAAGAAGGACAGAAGTGGGTATCCTTGAACCCAGGATGCAGCACCCGCAGCTTGCCAAGGGCCTGAATTCTGATCCTATGGCCGTCAGGATGCTTGAGTTACAACTACAACGAAGGCTGCCCACCATGGACGTTAACTTGTGACCAGGTGTAAAGTGGGTGGATCGCATGACCAGCCTGGTTTTATAACCTTTATTTGCGATGGTCGTAAAGTAATCACTGTGGTTCTTAACAGTCGTTAAGTGAACAGTGCAATCGTTAATCAAACCAGTGGATTGCTAAGGACAGGTTTTGCCAAAAAATGGGAAATAAATGTCCTTCCTTCCTTCTCTCCCTCCCTTCCTCATTCTTTCCTTCCTTCCTTCCTTCCTTCCTTCCTCCCTCCCTCCCTCCCTCCCTTTCCTTCCTTCTTTCCTCCCTCCTTCCTGCCCTTGCTTGTTCCTTCTCCTTCCTTCCTTCCCCTGCTCCTTCTTCCTCCCTCCCTCTCCCTCTCCTTCCTTCCTCCCTCCCTTCTTTCCCTCCCTCCCTCCTTCCTTTCCCTTCCTCCCTTCCCTTGCTTCTTCTTCCCCCCTCTCCTTCCTTCCTCCCTTCTTTCCCTTCCTCCCTCTTTCCTTCTCCTTTCTTCCTTCCTTCCTTTCTTTGCTTCTTCTTCCCCCTCTCCATCCTTCCTCCCTTCTTTCCCTTCCTCCCTTTCCTTCTCCTGTCTTCCTTCCTTCCTTCCCTTGCTCCTTCTTCCTCCCTCCCTCCCTCTCCCTCCCCTCCCTCCCTCCCTCCCTCCCCTTCTCCCTTCCTTCCTTCCCCTGCTCCTTCTTCCTCCCTCCCTCTCCCTCTCCTTCCTTCCTCCCTTCCTTCTTTCCCTTCCTCCCTCCTTCCTTCCTCCCTTCCCTTGCTTCTTCTTCCCCCCTCTCCTTCCTGCCTTCCATTCTCCTTTCCTCCCTCCCTTCCCTTCTTTTTCTTTCTTTTTTTTCTTTTCTTGCTCTTTTCATTCTTTATACAGTCATAGAATCCTAGAGTTGGAAGGGACCTCAGAGGTCTTCCAATCCAACCCCTTGCTCAAGCAGGAACCCCCATCCCATTCCAGACAATGTCCAGTCTCTTCTTGTGGACCTCGAGTGTTGGAGCACCCACAACCTCTAAAGGCAACTCATTATTCTCAATGTTAGGAAATTTATCCTTAGTTCTAAGTTGGATCTCCCTCTGCCCAGCTTCCTTCCTTCCTTCCTTCCTTCCTCCCTCCCTCCCTCCTTCTTTCTTTCCTTTTTTCCTTCTTTCCTTCTTTTCCTTCCTTCCTTCCTTCCTCTCTCCCTCCCTCCTTCCTCTTTCTTTCTTTCTTTCTTTCCTTTTTTCCTTCTTTCCTTCTTTTCCTTCCTTCCTCCCTCCCTCCCCTTTCTTTCTTTCCTTCTTTTTTTCCTTCTTTCATTCTTTATACAGTCATAGAATCCTAGAGTTGGAAGGGACCTTGGAGGTCATCTAGTCCAATCCCCTCCTCAAGCAGGAAACCCTACACCATTTCAGACAATTGCCTGTCCAGTCTCTTCTTAAAAGCCTCCAGTGATGGAGCCCCCACAATCTCTGGTGGCCAGCTGTTCCACTGGTTCATTGTCCTCCCTGTTAGTAAGTTCCTTCTTAGTTCCAGGTTGCTTCTCTCCCTGATGAGTTTCCAACCTTCCTTTATCTCTCCTTCTCCTCCCTCCCTTCTATAGAACAATAGAATAAGAGTTGGAAGGGACCTTGGAGGTCATCTAGTCCAACCCCCTGGCTCAAGCAGGAAACCCTATACAATTGGAGAAAAATGGCTGGCCAGTCTCTTCTTAAAAGCCTCCAGGGATGGAGCCCCCACAATTTCTGGTGGCCAGCAGTTCCACTGGTTCATTGTCCTCCCTGTTCGTAAGTTTCTCCTTAATTCCAGGTGGCTTCTCTCCTTGATGCTCTTCCCTTCCTTTTTCCCTTCTTTTCTTCTTCACCTTCCCTCCCTCTGGTAAAGCATTCCCCCCTTTTCCTCAACCCCCTGCCCTCCCGTGGCGTTGCTCTCATTTCGTTTTATTCCTTCCGCAAAGGGACTCCAGCAGCGGTCCGCCTGCTGAGTGGCAGCCCAGTGCAAAGGCCCCCGCTGCCCAGCAGAGGTCGCCCCCCACCAAGGCCACCCATCTCCCCTGGGAGGAAGGGGCTGAGACCTACGGAAACCCACCTCCTCCTGTGGCACCCTCAAAAAAAGCTGAAACAGCTACAAGAGTCTATCTATTCGCAAGTTGGAAAGAGGAGGAGGAAGGAGGAGAAGAAGAAAAAACCCTTTTAATTGACAGGAAATGCAAGCCTGCTTTTTTTAAAAAAAAATGCCATTTATTCGGTTGAAAGTGATTTATGCCACTAGTTGTATTGTATTGTGTAGATAGATAGATAGATAGATAGATAGATAGATAGATAGATAGATAGATAGATAGATAGATAGATAGATAGATAGATAGATAGATAGATAGAAAGACAGATAGAGATAGAGACAGAGACAGAGATAGAGATAGATAGATAGATAGATAGATAGATAGATAGATAGATAGATAGATAGATAGATAGAGAGAGAGAGAGAGATACAGATACAGATACAGATACAGATACAGATAGATAGATAGATAGATAGATAGATAGATAGATAGATAGATAGATAGATAGATAGAGATTGATAGAGACTGATAGATAGAGATAGAAAGATAGAGATAGAGATAGAGATAGATAGATGATAGATAGATAGATAGATAGATAGATAGATAGATAGATAGATAGAGAGAGAGAGAGAGAGATACAGATACAGATACAGATACAGATACAGATACAGATACAGATACAGATAGATAGATAGATAGATAGATAGATAGATAGATAGATAGATAGATAGAGATTGATAGAGACTGATAGATAGAGATAGAAAGATAGAGATAGAGATAGAGATAGATAGAGATAGAAAGATAGAGATAGAGATAGAGATAGAGATAGAGATAGATAGAGAGATAGAGAGATAGATAGATAGATAGAGAGAGAGAGAGAGAGAGAGAGAGATACAGATACAGATACAGATACAGATACAGATACAGATAGATAGATAGATAGATAGATAGATAGATAGATAGATAGATAGAGATTGATAGAGACTGATAGATAGAGATAGAAAGATAGAGATAGAGATAGAGATAGAGATAGAGATAGAGACAGAGACAGATATAGATAAATAGAGATAGATAGATAGAGATAGATTGATAGAGATAGAGATAGAAAGATAGATATAGAGATAGAGACAGATAGAGATAGATAAATATAAAGATAGATAGATAGATAGATAGATAGATAGATAGATAGATAGATAGAGATTGATAGAGACTGATAGATAGAGATAGAAAGATAGAGATAGAGATAGAGATAGAGATAGAGAGATAGAGATAGAGATAGAGATAGAGATAGAGACAGAGACAGAGACAGAGACAGATATAGATAAATAGAGATAGATAGATAGAGATAGATTGATAGAGATAGAAAGATAGATATAGAGATAGAGATAGATAAAGATAAAGATAGATAGATAGATAGATAGATAGATAGATAGATAGATAGATAGATAGAGATTGATAGAGACTGATAGATAGAGATAGAAAGATAGAGATAGAGATAGAGATAGAGATAGAGATAGAGATAGAGACAGAGACAGAGACAGAGACAGATATAGATAAATAGAGATAGATAGATAGAGATAGATTGATAGAGATAGAGATAGAAAGATAGATATAGAGATAGAGACAGATAGAGATAGATAAATATAAAGATAGATAGATAGATAGATAGATAGATAGATAGATAGATAGATAGATAGATAGATAGATATAAAAGCGAAATACCACTCATGCATCATCACAAAATTGTATTGTAATGTGTCGATAGATATAGATAATTAGATATATAGATGATATATAGATGATATAGATATATATATATATCTCAAAGCGAAATACGCATCATCACAAAATCTCCAGAACCGTAAAGTCTACAAACTTGGAAATTTAGCACGTCGGTTCCTCTTGGCTTCTAGGGGCTCCCTATTATTATTATTATTATTATTATTATTATTATTATTATTATTATTATTATTATTATTATTATTATTATTATTATTATTATTATTATTATTATTATTATTATTTAACACACTCTGGTGCTAAGGAGTTCTACTCCCCCTCCCCACCTATAAAGAAATTTCTTCCAAAGGCAAAACACAAGCAGAGGAGTTTTAGTTTCAGTTTCAGTTTCAGAGCACCAAGCCGCTTCAGTACAGAACAGTTGAGCTAAGCCACGCCCAGGCTCCTCGCTGCCTCCTCTTAGTTCCCCATCTCCAGAACGGGGGATACAGTTGCCTTTGCAGCAAAATCTTTTTGAGTCTGGGGGTTCTGCGTGCTGCAGCCCAGTTCCCCGTCAGTGGGTTGGGGGGGGGGCTCCAGGATTGGGGGCCTGGGGTTGGGGAGTGTTCACCCCTCTTCTTCTTTCCCCTGCAAAAAGGGGACGTGGGGCAGATAGACTGCCTCTGGACAGGGAGGTTCTACCGGAGACCAGGTGGCTGGCAAGGGCATGCCCAGGGGCCACCGCTGTCTGGTGTTTGGAGGGACTTGGGTTAGGGGTCTGGGGAGGGGTCCGCAAACCCTTCTCGGACCCTGCCCCCAGCCCAGGGAAGCTGAGAGTCCCCAGGGTGGCTCTGGGCTTGGGGCCCCACTCTCTGGATTCCCTTGTGGCCCAAGGAGGGGGGGTCTGGGGGAGGGGAGTACCCTAGGCAGAGAGAGAGGCATCCCATGTCCGTTGCCCCCCACCCCAGAATGGCCTCCCCACCCGTCCCTGGCGTGTGCTGAAGCTACTCGGCAAAACCTCCCCACCTGGAGGCAGTCTATCTTAAGAGTCCTGGAATCTTAGGGCTAGGAGGGAGCTCGGAGGTCTTCTAGCCCACCCTGGCAAGGGGCGGGATTAAGGGAACACCCCTCCCGTGATGCCCCTCCCCGTGGACTGCCCCTTTGCAGAGGGGGATGAAGAGGGGGTGACCCCCTTTAGCTCCCTGGGGCCGGTGTGTGGGGGGAGACAGTGGTATCCTATGCAGGGAAAGGTGACAGCCCCCTCCTTCCCCCTCCCCCCTTGTGACTCCCTTATTTGCCACCTGCCTTAGTAGAACCTCCCCATCCAGAGGCAGTTTACCTTAGAAACCTAGAACCGGAAGGGACCTTTGAGGTCTTCTAGTCCAGCCCCCTTCCCAAGGCAAAGGAAGGAACATGGGGGACCCTCCGCAGGAGGCCTGAGCCACGATGCCCCCTTCCCCCAACTGCACTGCCCCCTAGTCTTTCAGATCACAGATAATCAGAGCTGGAAGGGACCTTGTAGGTCATCTAGTCCAACCCCTCCCCCCACTCTGGCCTTCAATCAAACCTCCCCATCTGGAGGCAGTCTATCTTAGAATCCGAGAACCGGAAGGGACCTTTGAGGTCATCTAGTCCAACCCCCTCCCCCGCCTTTACAGAAAATGAAAAAAGAGGTGCCCCCCATTCTTAGCCGTGACCCCCTGCAACCCCCGCCAGCATCGCCCTTGCCAGCCCCCTCCCTCCACTCCGGCCCTCAGTCGAACCTCCCCCCCCAGGCAGTCTATCTGCCCCGTCCCCTTTGCACCCCCCCCCGGCAGCAGGGAAACCAAAGAGAGGTGCCCCCCATTCTTCCCTTACCCCCACCCCTGCCAGCCCCCATCCCACTCCCTCTCCCGGCCCTGGGCAGTTAGGCCAAGACCGGAAGGCCTTTGGGCCTCCCCACCCACCCCTCCCCGCCTTACACGCGAGAGGTGCCATTCTAGCCTGTGCCTGCCCAAGCCCCGCCGGCTATGGTCCATCCAGGCCCCCACCCAACCTGGCCCTCAATCAACCTCCCCTCTCTCCTCCTTCTTCCAGGTCTCTCCACCCCGCCGCCTTTGCCGAAACAAAAAGAGGACCCTATTCTTAGCTGTGAACCCCCAACCCCCGCCAGCATCTCTCTATAGCCGCCCTCCGCAGAGCCGGGGCGGTCGTCCCGAGTTTCTGCCCCGTCCCTTGCCCTTGGGGGGGAACCCAGGAGGGGTCGCCCCCCACCCACCCTCACCTTCCTCCCCGGCGGCAGGGCAGGGGCAGCACCCCCGCTCGGGTGGTCGTCGCCCACCCACCCACCTCCTCTGGAAAGAGGGGAATCCCCCCGCCCGCGTCGCTGCGCCCTTCTTCCCACGAGCAGGTGAGACGGTGGGGCGCGCGCGGACCCCTGGGGACGACCCCCGACCCCAATTTGTCCTCCCTTGGGACCCTCCCTCCCCTCTCTTCCTTCCCCCCCACCCCAAAAGAAGGTCCGGTGCCGATTCTTGCAGCAGCTTCTGGGTCTTTAGAAGGGGGGAGAAACTCCGCCGGAGTTTGGCTGGATTGAAGGTGTTGGTGGGGGGAGGAAGGAAAGGAGGGAGGGGAAAAAATCTGTCGGACTTTTTTTGGACCGTGGGAATTGGGGGAGGAGGTCTTGGGGACCTCCTACGGAAGCAAAGTCGGAGGGGGACCCCCAATTCTTCCTCTGGGGGCTTTAGCTAGATTGAAGGTGTTGGGTGGGGGAAGGAAAGGAGGGAGGGGAAAACTCTGCTGGACTTTTTCTGGACCGTGGGAATTGGGGGAGGAGGTCTTGGGGGACCCCTGCAAACCCCCTCCACGGAAAGTTAGGAGGGGGACCCCAATTCTTTCCCCTTTGGGGGCTTTAGCTAGATTGAAGGTATTGGGGGAGGGAAGGAAAGGAGGGAGGGGAAAACTCTGCTGAACTGTTTTTGGACCGTGGGAATTGGGGGAGGAGGTCTTGGGGACCCCCTACAGAAGCAAAGTAGGAGGGGACCCTCATTCTTTGCCCTTTGGGGGGTTTTGGCTGGATTGAAGGTGTTGGGTGGGGGAAGGAAAGGAGGGAGGGGGAAAACTCTGCTGGACTTTTTCTGGACCGTGGGAATTGGGGTGAGTTCTTGGGGGACCCCCTGCAGAAACCCCTCCATGGAAAGTCAGAGGGGACCCCAATTCTTTCCTCTTTGGGGGCTTTTAGCTAGATTGAAGGTATTGGGGGGGGAAGGAAAGGAGGGAGGGGAAAACTCTGCCGAACTGTTTTTGGACCGTGGGAATTGGGGGAGGAGGTCTTGGGGACCCCCTACAGAAGCAAAGTCGGAGGGGGGACCCCAATTCTTTCCCCTTTGGGGGCTTTGGCTGGATTGAAGGTATTGGGGGAGGAAAGGAAAGGAGGGAGGGGAAAACTCTGCCGAACTGTTTTCCACCATGAGAATTGGGGGTGAGGTCTTGGGGGGAACCCCCCTGGGGAAGCCCCCCTCCGTGGAAAGTCGGAGGGAGGGACCCCCCAATTCTTCCGCCTTTGGGAACTTTGGCTGGATTGAAGGTGTTGGGGGGGAGAGGAAGGAAAGGAGGGAGGGGAAAAACTCTGCTGGACTCTTTTTTGGACTGTGGGAATTGGGATGAGCTTTTGGGGGCCCTGCCGCCCCCTGCCATGCATAATCAGTCAAACCCCCAATTCTTCCAGCCACTCTGGCTTTTAAAAGCGTGACTGGGGGAGTTGATGGGGTGGTTGGTGAGAAAACTCTTTCGGCCTTCTGACCCGTGAGAATTGGGGTGACCCCTGGCGGCCTCCCCCAGGCAGCCCCCCCAACCTCAAAAGGGTTAAAGGTGTGAACTGAACCAAAGGTAGCGGCCCCCTTCCCTTCTCTGCCCTTCCCCCGCTACCTGAAGGCTCATCTTTGAAACAAACTAGCATCAAAGGAACTTTTAGCAATCCTGGTTTGCTTTCCTTGAACTGGCATTAAAGGAACCTTGGTGGCTGAATGGAAAAGCTCCGTGTCCCAGCACAGTCTATCAGGGAACTCCCCCCAAAAGTAGTCATCATCCCTTTTAAAGCAGCAACCCTCCCCCCGCCCATCCCTCCCCAACCAATTTTGTTTGAACTTGCCTCCCCTCCTCCTCCTCCTCCCCTCCTCTCCAAATGGCTTCAGGTCTTGCTTTGATCTTAAGATTTTTTGTTCTTTTTTTGCAGTGGGTATGATTCGCACTCAGGGCTGGCCCCACTAAGCTTCTCCAGAAAAGCTACAGAGCAATTTTGGGTTTGTTTGTTTGTTTTTTTTAAAAAAAAAAATCCATTAAATTAGCAGCTCTGGGCTCAGAAGAACAAAGTTGAAGGGGATCTTAAGAGGTCTTCTAGTCTGACCCCTGTTCAAGCGCAGAGTTTGGGTAAGCAAAGGCTGTGACTTATGGATAAGAGCCTGGAGCATTTCCGTCCTCCTTTTAAAAATGGGGTATTGTGCCATGGGTATCGCAGGGCACTATAAATCCCAGATCCTAATCCTGGGAAGGTCAGACTAGATGACCCTCCCCCAAGGTCACTTCTGACTCCTATTTTTCTCAGATTGCAGGTGGTCCTCAACTTACGACCACAACGGAGCCCAGAATTGATGTTGCTATTTGAGAAATTTGTGAAGCAAATTTGTTGCCCCACCCCCCATTTTACGACTTTTCTTGCCACCGTTGTTGAGCGAATCACGGCGATTCTTAACTGGGCGTTAAGTGAACCTGGCTTCTCCATTGACTTTGCTTGTCAAACGGTCGCAAAAGGGGGAAAATTGCGTGACTGCGGGAGCGTCATAAAGGCGAGTCCTTGGTCAAGCCTCCGAATGTAAATCGCGTCACTATGGGGATGCCGAATCTGTCATAAGTGAGAGAAACGGTCAGAAGTCTCTGTTTCGGTGCAGTTGGCAGTTCAAACGGTCACTAAATGAACTGTTGTAAATTGAGGACTTCTTGTACTATCTAGGCCTGGCTGCCACCCACTGAAAAGCTGCACAGGTGGTCCTTGTCTTACGACCACAGTTGAATCCCGTATTTAATGTTGTTAAGTGAGACAGTGAAATGAATTCTGCTCCACTTTATGCCCCTTTCTTGCCACTGCTGTTAAGTGGATCACTGCAGTTGTTAAACGAATCATTTGGCATCTGGTTTCCCCCATTGACTTTGTTTTTAATATCTGATATTTTTTTTAATAACAGTTTTTAATCTCTAATATTTTAATATGTAAAATATTGACATATTTTAATATTTGGGGAGGGGTTGGTGATGGTTGCGGCTTACCAGGGGCAAATAATGAGGAACAACACGACAAAATTGTAATGAACATCAATTCATGTAAATTTAATTAATTAAATACCCTTAGAAATGAGAACAAGCAAGGTAGGCCCCGTAACGTAGCCAACACAGCTAAATTAATCCTGCGGAACTCACTGCCACATGATGGAGCAGCGGGCAGCAATCTACATGCTTTGCAAGGAGATTGGAGATTTTAGACAGGGGATTATCACCGGTCCCACCCAGTGCCTGGCTGAAGAGTGGGTGGGTGGGGGGAATCAAGCATTGAGCCCCTGGCCTTTGATGTCCCTGCCAATCGGGTATCGGCTAAGCCCTTTTGATGGATGGCTTTGCAAAGTTTGCGCACGCCTCTTCCAAGCCAGGATTCCTGGATTGGGGCAGGCTTGCTGGAGAAAACCTTGTGGCCTTCAGGCCCGGTTGGCAGTTGGACCCTTCCCCAAACCCCATTGCCAGTTTGCATAACCCTTGATGAATTGAGTGAGGGGGCAGTGCGATCTTTTCATGTTTAAAAGGTCTAATTCAGAATAGAGCTGGAAAGAGACCTTAGAGGTCTTCTAAACCACCCCTTCTGCTCAAGCAGGGAGATCCTATACCATTCCGGACAAATGGCTGTCCAGTCTCTTCTTGAAAACCTCCAGTGATGGAGCGACCACAACTTCTGGTGGCAAGACGTTCCACTGGTTAATTGTCCTCACGGTTAGGAAGTTTAATTCCAAGCTGCTTCTCTCCTTGGTTAGTTTCCTTCCTTCCTTCCCCTCCCTCCCTCCCTTCCTCCTTCCCTCCCATCCAGTGGTGGCTGCAAATTTTTTAACAACTGGTTCTCTGCCCTAATGACTGGCTGAGGGGGGCATGTGATTGAGTGACAGGCCATTTTCTGGGCCTATTTCATCCATTTTCAGGGCATTTTTCAGTCCAAAAATGGCCCCAAAATGGCCTGTTTTTTGGCTGTTTTGGGGCCATTTTTAGGCTGTTTTTCGGGCCATTTTACACCCAGAAACCACCCAAAAACAGCCCGAAAAATGGGCAGGGACGGGACCAGCCACTCATCCAATTTGCCTGTTCTTCGAACCATGCAGAATCAGAACAACCAGGTCGAGTGAACCGGTCCGAACCAACAGCAACCCACTGCTGCTCCCATCCATCCATCCATCTATCTATCCATCCACAGCATAATAGAATAACAGACTTGGAAGGACCTTGGAGGTCCTCTAGTCTAACCCTTGGCACAAGCAGGAGACCTTTACCCGTGATGGCAAAACCTACGGCACGCTTGCCACAGGTGGGAACGCAGAGCCGTTTGTGCCGGCAAGCGAGCTGCGCACGCGCACGCCTCACTGCGCACGCGCACGCCTCACAGCTGATTTTTGAGCAGTTTGAGGCCTTTTTCGGCCTCACGGAGGTTTTGAGAAGGCTTCTGCAGGCTTCTGCAGGCTTTTCATGAAGAAAAGTAGGCCCGTTTGGTCACTTCCTGTTTTTCCGGAAATACTGGAAGTGACGAAACGGGCCTAGTTTTTGGCCTGCAGAAGCCTTCCTAAAACCTCTGTGAGGCCGAAAAAGGACTCAAACTGGCTGAAAATCAACTGTGAGGCGCAGTGCAGGTAAGAAGGCGGGAGTGGGGGATTGCACCCGCATGCGTAGGGAGCGTGGGGAGGCAGGCATTGCCTTCTAGGTGCTGGCCCACAAGCGCGAGCGTGCAAGCGCGCGCACAATTTTTGGCACCGGAGTCCAAAATGGCAAGCCACCACTGCCTGATACCCTTTCAGACATCAACGGCTGTCAATCTCTTCTTTAAAAGCTTCCCGTGATGAAGCCCCTACAACTTCTTAACTCCAGATCGCTTCTCTCTTTGATTTGGTTTCCATCCGTTGCTTCTTGTCCTGCCCTCAGGGGCTTGGGAGAATAAGTTGACTCCCAGAATTCCCCAGCCAGCCATGAATTCTGGGAGTTGAAGTCCACTGGTCTTAAAACACAGGCCGTTTTGCTCCGTCTTTCCTAGAGAAACCGGACCCATCGCTCGGGGCAGCTGGAGTAATGTCTCTTCAACCTCGCCTTCCAGGAATTGGGAGCCGATCATATTCCAGAGTCTTCACTCGGATGTTCTTCCTAATCCAATGTTTCTCAACCTCAGCCACTAGACGGTGGGTGGACTTCAACTCCCAGAGTTCCCCAGGCAGCTTCTGAATTCGGGGAGTCGAACATCCACAGGTCTTTAAAGTTTCAAGGTTGGACACACTTTGAGTTTAGTGGCAGTGCAAAGAAAACGCGGAGGTGAATACACCTAATCTGGAACTCACCTGTTGGGGGCCAAAAGGGGGGGGGGAAAGGAACAGCTTTAGAGGAAACCTGGGTTGGCAGAGGAGGAAAAATGCCGCCTTGAAGACTGGAAACTGGGGAAGGAAGAAAAAGGTGAAAGGAGAGCAGATTTAATCCACCTGACATCCTTCGGTCATCTCCTTTAAACCAGGGGGTCACCAACCTTCTGGACCTCAGGGACCACCAAACCCATAATTTTAAATCCTGGGGACCACTAATATGAATTTTGACTGACGGTGGCTTGCTGACGGTGGGAGAGAGAGAGGGAAGGAGGGAGGGAGGGAGGGAGGGAAGGAAGGAGAGAGGGGGGATCTAATCTAACCTCCCTACCCCCCCTCTCTCTCTCACACACACACACACAGAGGCAGGGGTGGGATTCAAAGTTATTAATCGATAACTAATTTGTGGGTGTGGCTTGGTGGTCATGTGACTGGCTGGGCATGGCTTGTACGTAAATATTATAAATATTTATGTAAATATTGAATTTTTTTATTTAAAAAAAGAGCAACTTTTACCCAAAATCAGGCAAAGCAGGCAGGCAAACGGAGTTGCTCACAGAATCACAGATTCACTCAGAGATCTATCTTTCTGCCATTGGCTAACCGAGTCTGCACTGACAAAATAGAAGCTTCAGTCCCTAAGGAAGGTTTGGCTCTGGTTCAATCTAAAGATTAGCTAGAAAGCAAAGAAATGCAACGGTTTCTTGCTTCCTAGCTAATCTAAATCTCCCAGCACAGCAGAACAGGTGATGGTCGGGAGGAAAAAAAAGGAAAAATAGCAATTTAGCAGGCAAGTTTGCCAGGTAAAGAGTGAGTGGGTGGGTGTCAGCCTCAAGATATCTTCCATAATATGTATATTCTGCATTCTAACTATTGCTTCTCTGCTGCTAGGCCAATCTATTCCTTTCGGCTGTCATTTGCAACGGAGGGAGGGGGCAATTTGGAGGGTTTCCACGGGCCACGTGGGCGGCGCAGCCTTGTGTTTCTGTGCAGCCTGGATTAATTGCTTTGGGGGTGTTCTGGGGGTGAGATTTCTCTGCGGCCCACCAAAATGTTCTCATGGCCCACCATGCTTTAAACGACCCCATAATAATCCCTTGTGGGGGTGGTGTCTGAGTAACTGAATGGAGCTGAGTGTTTTACTGGCTGGATGCCCTTCCTGTCACCAATGGGGAGTTTTATTCAGCAGATAAATTCTTTTTTAAATAAGTGTATTGTTCTTTTACATTTAAAAAAAGAGAAATTATTCATAACATTGACAGTACTGTAGCGTTATTATTATACATATCTATCTCTTGTGCATATTGACATTTGTATACATTGTTATACGATTCCGTACATTTATCTATAGTCTGCTTACCTTAAATTTCTTTATTTTCTATTTGCCTAATTTCCAACCAATTATACCACATATCCCAAATTTTATGATATTCAGACTCTTCTTTATCTTTTAGGTTTTAGGGTCAATTTATCCATTTCGGCACCGTCCAAGATTTTTTTGGATTACCAATTTGTTGGGGTGGGGTGGGGTGTTTATTATGCTTCCAACATTGTGCATATGATGTTCTAGCCACGGTTAATATGTATATTACAATATATTTAATCTTTTTCTTATGTTTCTTTTTAAATATTCCTAGCATAAATAACTCCGGTTCAAATTCTATTTGTTCTTTTAACAATTTCTTGTAACCGTTGCCTAATTTTGGTCCAATATCTTTGAACTTCTGGGCAAGACCACCACATGTGGTAGAAAGGACCTTGTATCAGCAGATAAATTCTCATTTTGCCCAGAGAGAGAAATATCGGTCTCTATCCCTGTGCTGTCCGAGCCAGTCTATGGGAATTGGATAGTTACTTAGGAATTACGAGCTATCCCCTTAAGGGAAGGCATCATGGTCAATGTAGTGAAAGGTATCCTGGGAAACGTAGTCCATGTCACGTGGCCACATCTGTAATCCCGATTGGTCACGAATTTGACCCTCGATGGGTTGGGGAGAGTTTCCTTAATTTTGCCTGAACTCCCTAACTCATGGCAGCTGCTTTCTATCGCTACGAGATGGGTTAGGAGATAACCATCTTTTACTACAAGGCAGATATACAAAGGATTGGTCATTAAAGAAGAACTTCGTCACAAATGTGAGTTATGAGGATACCTGATGAACCAATAAATGTACTTTGTTATGGACGTCTTGTTGAGTTATCTATCCGCATCTGTACAGTTTATAAATCCATCTCTGTGCAGAAGTCACTGTGCCACTCAACCTGACATCCTTTGATGATGCCAAAAATTGGACTTGAACACCTGCTCCAGCTGCCCAGCTGACCTTACTGTGTCTCTCTCTCCTCCCAGCCCCCCACCCCCTCCACGCCATGAGTCGCCGAGTGGTTCGCCAAAGCAAGTTCCGGCATGTCTTTGGGCAGCCGGTCAAGGCTGACCAGATGTATGAGGACATTCGAGTCTCCAAGGTGACCTGGGACAGTTCCTTTTGTGCCGTCAATCCCAAGTTCCTGGCCATCATCGTGGAGTCAGGAGGAGGCGGAGCCTTTATGGTCCTGCCTTTGAGTAAGGTAGGTGGGCTTGGGGTGGGTTGGTGGGGGCGTCCATCCCAGGGGTGGGATTCAAATTTCTTAATAACTGGTTCTGTGGCGTGGCCTAATTTGTGGCTGTGGCTTGGTGGTCATGTGACTGGCTGGGCGTGGCTTGCTGACTGGGTGTGGCTTGGTGGTCACGTGACTGGCTGGGTGTGGCTTGTATTGTAAATATTTATGTAAATATTGAACTTTTTATTTAAAAAAAGAACAACCTTTACCCAAACTCAGACAAAGCAGACAGGCAGATGGCGTTGCTCACAGAATCACAGAATCACAGATTCACTTGGAGTTCTATCTATCTGCAATCTGCTACCTGAGTCTGTCACATAAAATTTGCTTCCAAGCAAACTCACAAAATTAACTCACAACACACCATGTATGTAAATATTGATTTTTTAATTTAAAAAAAGAGCAACTTTTACCGCAAAGCAGGCAAAGTAGGCAGGCAGATTGAGTTGCTCGCAGAATCACAGATTCACTCAGAGATCTACCTTTCTGCCATCTGCTACCTGAGTCTGCACTGAAAAATAGAAGCTTCGGTCCTAAGGAAGGTTCAGCTCTGCTTTTAGATTAGCTAGAAAGCAAGAAACCCAACCATTTCCTGCTTTCTAGCTAATCTAAATCTCCCAGCACAGCAGAACAGCTGATGGTTGTGGGGGGGGGGAAGGAAAAATAGGAACTTACCAAAAATTAGGCAAAGGCACAAGGCAGGCAAGTTGGACGGCATGCATGCCAGGTAAGGACTGACTGGGCGGGGAGGGGCCAGCTAGTGGCACGATTTGCCGGTTCTCTGTAACAACCGGTTCAATAGAACCGGTCCGAATCGGTAGAATCCCACCTCTGCATCCATCCCCATGGGAGGAAGCAGCATTGAAGGCTCCCAAGGCGCTCCATAGCTATTCACAACAACCCTGCGAGGGAGAGAATCCCCTTGGCCCATATGCAATGTCAGCCATTGCAAGAGGCGAAACCAGCATTGACTTTTTTGCAATGGCATCTTGGCCCTTCCCCAGACGGGCTCCTAGATGGCTAACAATCCAGGCCTGCTACATTCGCACTCGGGGGGGCCTTGTGGCTACGAGTTACAGGGCTGAACGTGTGAAACAACCCCCTGAAACCATGCTAAAAACAAACCATGATAGAACCTCCAAGAGGAGGTTAACTGCGCCACCTTTTTGAGAAGGACGCAGAGAAAGGGATGAAGGAGAGTATTAAAGGATATTCAGGGGAGGAGAAATTAAGGCGAGGAGGAGGAATGGAAGGAGTCGAGATGGGTGTATTTAATCTTTTGGAAAAGACGATGGAAGAGGAGATGAAAGGACCTGATCAACAGCTGAAGGACATCAACAAGAAGAAGGATGACTCACGTCTTTGTCTTCTTTGGCTCCAGAGTTCAAGATGAGGGTTAACGGATTGGATTAAGATAATGTTTCTCAACCGGATTCGATTTTTGATTCTGGGCAAGCAAGATGGTTTTGGGGGTCCCTATTCTGGAGGGGTTTGAAGGTACCCGAAGGGCTCGACCAAAACCAAGCTAACTTTTGGGGTCTTCTGCCTGCCTGCTTGCTTCCGAAAACTCTTGTTGACTTCGCTTCTCTCTTGTAGACGAAATTTTTTTTTCTTTGGGCTTCAGGGGGGTAGAAAGGGTATCTGTGGGGTGGTGGAAGATGGGCCATTTTGCCCCACCTTTCCTAGAGAAGCTTGACCCATTGCTCGGGGCAGGAATGTGGAGCTGGAGAAATGTCTCCTCAACCTCTGTTGACCTCCTTCAGCTGTTGACCAAGTCCTTCCATCACCTTTTCTCAAGGGTGTAAATGTACCCAGCCGTACTCCTTCCATTTATTTTATTTATTTGATTTGTCAATCACTTACAAGATAATAGGTATAAGTATAAACATGAGTAAGAATACAGGAAATAGGTAAGGATAAATGGGGACAATAGGACAAGGACGGAAGGCAGGATGGTGCACTTATGCACGCCCCTTACAGGCCTCTTAGGAATGGGTATTCTCTCCCTTCCTTCCTTCCTTCCTTCCTTCCTTCCTTCCTTCCTTCCTTCCTTCCTTCCTTCCTTCCTTCCTTCCTTCCTTCCTCCTCCCTCCCTCCCTCCCTCCCTCTCTCCCTTCCTTCTTTTCTCTTCTCCCTCCATTCTTTTCTCCCCTTCCTTCCTTCCTTCCTTCCCATTTTCCTTCTTTCTTTTTTTCCTCCCTCCCTCCCTCCCTTCTCTCTTCCTCCCTTCTCATTCCTATCACCTTTTTCCTTCCTCGCTTCCTTCCTTCTCATTTTCCTTCTTTCTTTCGTCCCTCCCTCCCTTCTCGTTTTCCTCCCTTCTCTCCTTCCTTCTCATACCTACCTTTTTCCTTCCTTCCTTCCTTCTCATTTTCCTTCTTTCTTTCGTCCCTCCCTCCCTTCTCGTTTTCCTCCCTTCTCTCCTTCCTTCTCATTCCTATCACCTTTTTCCTTCCTTCCTTCCTTCCTTCTCATTTTCCTTCTTTCTTTCCTCCCTCCCTTCCTTCTTGTTTTCCTCCCTTCTCTCCTTCCTTCTCCTTCCTATCACTTTTTTCCTTCCTTCCTTCCTCCGTTCCTTCCTTCCTTCCTTCCTTCTCATTTTCCTTCTGTCTTTCTTTCCTCCCTCCCTCCCTCCCTTCTCTCTTCCTCCCTTCTCATTCCTATCACCTTCCTTCCTTGCTTCCTTCCTTCTCATTTTCCTTCTTTCTTTCGTCCCTCCCTCCCTCCCTTCTCGTTTTCCTCCCTTCTCTCCTTCCTTCTCATACCTATCACCTTTTTCCTTCCTTCCTTCCTTCCTTCCTTCCTTCCTTCCTTCCTTCCTTCCTTCCTTCCTTCCTTCATTTTTTATTTATTTTTATTTGATTTGTCAATCACTTGAGTAAGAATACAGGAAATAGGTATGAATAAATGGGGACAATAGGACAGGGACGGGAGGCACGATGGTGCACTTATGCACGCCCCTTACAGGCCTCTTAGGAATGGGGTGAGGTCAATAGTGGATAGTTTGAGGTTAAAGGAGTGGGGGGGTTAGAGGATGGAACAACAGAGTCAGGTAGTGCATTCCAGGCATTGACCACTCGGTTGCTGAAGTCGTACTTTCTGCAATCAAGTTTGGAGCGGTTTACATCGAGTTTGTATCTGTTTTGTGCTCTTGTATTGTTGAGGTTGAAGCTGAAGTAGACATTGATTGGTAGGACATTGTAAGCAGATAATTTTGTGTACTACGCTTAAGTCCAACCATAAGCGGCGTAGTTCAAGGTTGTCCAAGCCCAAAATCTCAAGCCTGGTGGTGTAGGGTATTCTGTTGCGAGCAGAGGAGTGTAGTAACTCTTCTCGTGAAATACTTCTGGACTCGCTCGATTGTATTAATGTCCGATCTACAGTGCGGATTCCAGACAGATGAGCTGTATTCGAGTATTGGTCTGGCAAAGGTTTTGTATGCTCTAGTTAGCAATTCAATATTTCTCCTAGCCTTAATTTCTCATCCCCCTGAACATCCTTGATACTCTCCTTCATCCCTTTCTCTGCGGTCCCTCTCAAAAGTGGGCTCTCGAGATGAAGATGAACCAAACGGAACAATGAATGAGGACATCCTCTCTTCAGTCGTGTCCAATTCTTGGCAGTTCTATGGGCCAGGTTGCTTCCGCATCTTCTGAACTTGCACTTTGAGTAAATTGTCTGCCCTGGTTTGGAGGCAGGATGGAAAATTGCCCCCCCCCACCCCAAAAAAAACCCCCAAAACTGGAGAGGATCAAATTGTTCCTTTTTTTATTCAAAAGTTGGCAGGCTCACCGTCCCTTCAACAAATAATACAACACAAGAGCACACAATAGATACAAACTCAAGGTAAACCGCACCAAACTTGATTGCAGGAAATACGACTTCAGCCACAGAGTGGTCAATGTCTGGAATCCTCTACCTGACTCTGTGGTTTCTTCCCCAAACCCCAAAAACTTTAACCTTAGACTGTCTACTATTGACCTCACCCCTTTCCTAAGAGGTCTGTAGGGGGCGTGCATAAGCGCACCAACGTGCCTACCGTCCCTGTCCTATTGATTCTTTTATTTTTCTTATATGTATCCATTTCATGTATTCATAACTATGTTTATACTTATACCTATTATCTTATAATCGCTTGACAAATAAATAAATAAAAAGAGAAGGACTTCCTTAGAACATTGTGCAAAGTTGGTTTGAGTGTGCACGCCCGGCCGTGTCACAGACTCCAGGCAGGAATGAGAAATCGGTTTGCAACTGATAAGGAAATGAAGTAACAGCGCGGAGAAGTGGCGTCCCTTGAAAAGGAGAGAAGATTGTGCAGAAATGAATAAGCTTACTATGGAGTTGCAAGAGAAGGAAAAAAGAGAAATCTATGCGGTCTGGGAGAATTTGTATGCTTGGATAGATAACAGGAATAATAGATAATGTATAAGGTAAATATGAATATTTATGAGAAGCACAGAGCTGAAGACACAAGCCTGAAGATGATGAATGAGACTTCATCGAAACGTCGCCTAGATACTTCCAATCTTACGCGGGAGAAAACCCGAATAACCAAAGATCCACATACAAATACCCGCGAGAACCTCAGAAAATAAATATGAATAATATATATATATGTATATTAATATGAATAATGGAAGATGGGAAAAACCGATGCTACAACGAATGGCAAAAATTGTGAACGTGATGTGGTTTTTTTTTTAATTTGTAAAACTTTATTAAAAATCATTTAAAAAATAATAATAGAAAAAGGAAAGAAGATGCTGCAGTCGAAATGCGGATTTGTTCCTTTGACACACCAAGATGCTGGATCTCAGTGTGATTTGCACAAGCTGATCCCTGCAAAAAAAAAAAAGATAAATAAGCAGGCCTAAGAGAGTAGAGCAGAAGAGAGTTAACAGAGTTGGAAGGGACCTTGGAGAGGTCTTCTAGTCCATCCCTCTGCTCAAGCAGGAAACCTTATATCATTTCAGACAAATGGCGGCGCCATTTCTTCTTTAAAACCACCGGTGTTGGATCACTTCTGGTGGCCAGTTGTTCTCCGGGTTAATTGTCCTCACTGTTAGGAAGTTTATCCTTTAATTCCAGGTTGCTTTTGTTGTGGCTCGCTGGCAGCCGGTGGGGATGGCAGAGGTATCGGATGGTGAGGATGAAAGGGAACCAGTTCGGGGGTCTGGAGAGGTTGGGGCCAGGACTGTCTGGGAGTGGGGTGCTGCCTTCGGAGCCGTTGGAGTCTGGCAGCAGCGAAGCAGAGGACCCCAGGGAGCCTGGGCCCATGGTGCACAGCTGAGAGAGCAGCTGACGCAGACTCGGGCGACTTAGGAATAAGGCTGGGGGGGGGGGTGACTGCTCCTCCCATCAGGGATAAAAGCCAGCCCTTGTGGATGTGCTCTTTCCAGGAAGCAAAGAAGTTCATTAGATTCTGATTCCTCATCGCAGTCTGCGGACTCTGGTTTGTCTTTGCTGTGGAACTTCGGTCAGTTTATCTGCGGATTAAGTGAACGTCTGTTTCTTGGCAGCCGTTTGCAACCCTGAAAGGCATGCTCTGATCTCAGACAATTGTGTTTAATGGGTTTTGGCTGGGAATGCAAATAATTCCCAGTGTCGCATTAAAAAAGGGTTTGCTTTTATACATAGCTTGTGATTCCTTAATTGGAACGAAGCCTGGGTCAGAACAACTTCTCTCCTTGAGCAGTTTCCGTCCATTGCCCTTCTCTCTCCTTCCTTCCTTCCTTCCTTCCTTCCTTCCTTCTTTCCTTCCTTTTTTCCTTCCTTTCCTTCCTTTCTTCCTTTTTTCCTTCCTTCCTTCCTTTTTTCCTTCCTTCCTTCCTTTCGTGTTCCTTGTTTCCTTCCTTCTTTCCTTCCTTCCTTTTTCCTTCCTTCCTTCCTTCCTTCCCTTCCTTTTTCCTTCCTTCCTTCCTTCTTTCCTTCCTTCCTTCCTTTTTCCTTCCTTTCTTCCTTCCTTCCTTCCTTTCCTTCCTTTTTTCCTTCCTTCCTTCTTCTTCCTTCCTTCCTTCCTTCCTTCTTTCCTTCCTTCCTTCCTTTCCTTTCCTTCCTTGTTTCCTTCCTTCCTTCCTTCCTTCCTTCTTTCATTCTTTCCTTCCTTCCTTCCTTCCTTCCTTCCTTCCTTCCTTCCTTCCTTCCTTCCTTCCTTCCTTCCTTTTTTTCCTTTTTTCCTTCCTTTTTTCCTTCCTTCTTTCCTTTCCTTCCCTTTTTCTTCCTTCCTTCCATAGAATAATAGAGTTGGAAGGGACCTTGGAGGTCTTCTAGTCCAACCCCCTGCTCAAGCAGGAGACCCTATACCAGTTCAAAAAAATAGATGTCTGATCTCGTCGTTAAAAACCTTCAGGAATGGAGACGAGACGGAGGGAGGAAGGAAGGGATAACAGAATAACAGCGTTGGGAGGGACCTTGGAGGTCTTCTAGTCCAACCCCCTTCTCAAGCAGGAGAACCTATACTATTTCAAGTTAAATGACTGTCCAGTCTCTTCTTAAACACCTCCAGTGTTGGATCATCCAAAACTTCTGGTGACAAGCTGTTCCACTGGTTGAATCAACCTTTTGGAAATGTGGTTACTCTTGAGCGCAGGGGTGTCTCACTGAAGGCCCGCAGAACCTTCTACAACAGTTCCAAGAAGACTCCACACCCATTTGCACCACTCAGGTGACCCCGAGGACACAAGTAAACCTCCAAGTGGCCTCCATGGCTTTCTAAAAGGATGCCAATGACCAGCTTTCTCTGCAAGGAATTAAAAATCCTTCCCTTCCCCTCCATCCGGTCAGACCTGAAGAAGCTTCTGGGATGAGAAGTGAAACGTCCTCCAAAGGAAAACCAGAAAGTCCAGTTGCCTCCTGAAGGAAAAAAAAGAAAAAAAAAGCACCTTTGGGACAACTATCACCTGGATGACTGGAGAATCTCCATAGACACCTGAGCATTGTAGAATCGAATAGAATATAGCCGGAAAGGACTTTGGAGGTCTTCTAGTCCAGCCTTAGTTTCCCAAACGGTTCTTTTTCCCTGTTGGAATTTCTTTATTTAGAAAGTGTTTTTTAAAATCACTTTTGGGATGTTTCCCTCTGAAGATGCTTGATGTGGCCTGGGTAAACTGAACGAGAGCTTTTCTAAGGAGGTCATGGCTGGGGATCATGGGCCATTTCGAGGCCTAACTGAGCTGCTTTCCTTGGGTTTTTGTGTGCTGGGTGAATGCAGCGTTCATCTGAGTTGGCCTCTTAATTGGGACTAGTCCTGCCCACCGTGCCTGGTCATCGGTCCAGCTGGAAACAGTTCAAAACTCCTGTCTGTGCAGCAATGAGATAGAGACTTCTTGCCAAGGAGCATAGGTAAGATATAAGGTTGGAAGCCCACCAGACCGTTGGAGGAGGAGGAGGAGAAGGGTAAAGGAGGAGGAGGAGGAGGAGGAAGGAGAAGGAAGAAGAGAGGAGGAGGAGGAGGAGAGAGGAAGAAGGAAGAGGAGGAGGAGGAGGAGGGAGGAGGAGAGGAGGAGGAGGAGGAGGAGGAGGAGGAGGAGGAGAAGAAGAAGAGGAGAGGGAAGAACAGGAGGAGGAGGAGGAAGAAAGAAGAGGAGAGGAAGAAGAAGAAGAAGGGGAGAGGGAAGAAGAGGAAGAAGAAGAGGAGAAGGAAGAAGAAGAGGAGGAGGAGAAGAAGAGGAAGAGGAGGAAGAAGAGGAGGAGGAGGAGGAGGAGGAGGAGGAGAGAGGAGAGAGAGGAAGAGGAGGAGGAGGAGGAAGAAGGAGAAGGAAGAAGAAGAGAGAGGAAGAAGAGGAGGGAGGAGGAGGAAGGAAGAAGAGGAGAGGAAAGAAGAGGAGGAGGGGAAGGAGGAGGAGGAGGAGGAAGAGGAGAGGGAAAAGAAGAGGAGGAGGAGGAGGAAGAAGGAGAAGGAAGAAGAGGAGGAGGAGGAAGAAGAGGAGGAGGAAGAAGAAGAGAGGAGGAGGAGGAGGAGAGAGGAAAAGGAGAAGGAAGAGGAGGAGGAGGAGGAGAAGGAAGAAGAGAAGGAGGAGGAAGAAGAGGAGGAGGAGGAGGAAGAGGAAGAAGGAGAAGGAAGAAGAAGAAGAGGAGGAGGAGGAGGAGAAGGAAGAGGAGGAGGAGAGAGGAAGAGGAGGAGGAGGAGGAGAAGGAAGAAGAGGAGGAGGAGAAGGAAGAAGAGGAGGAGAGGGAAGAAGAGGAGGAGGAGGAGGAAGAAGAGGAGAGGGAAGAAGAGGAGGAGGAGGAGGAGGAGGAAGAGGAGGAGGAGAAGGAGGAAGAAGAGGAGGAGAAGGAGGAAGAAGGAGGAGAAGAAGAAGAGGAGGAGGAAGGAAGGAGAGGGAAGAAGAGGAGGAGGAGGAAAAGGAGAAGGCATTGGAAGAAGATCTGAAGGACACGGGAGAAAACGTGCTGAAGCTACTACACATAAAGACTTGCGCAGTGCCGAGGAGGCCTACAAGAACAATTAAATGAAGAACAGGAAAGAGACATGCATGGCGAGGCAAAATATGCCCAATAGAAGAGAATATTTGTGGCTCAGGGTGGAACTGTGGGGTCTTTGGAGCTCTCTGAACTGGGGGGGTTTTCTTGCGGACGTTTCATGACCCAGCTAGGTAATGTCATTAGGGATAGAATGGAGGGGGGTTTGCAGACAGGAGGAGGAGGAGGATTGAGGGGTCCTTAATGCCCTCTGAGCTGGGTGGTTTTCTGGAAGACGTTTCATGACCCAGCTAGGGAACATCATCAGTGTTAGAAGGGAGGGAGGTTTGCTCTCTGTTTATATACAGTCGCTAGTCCTAGTAGTTTTAATGGGGCTGTGGTTTTCCCCGTGGTAATCCCTTGATTGGGGCATTGTTTTCTGCTTGGTTGTTTGTCTGGTGTTAATCCCTGCTTATCTGGTTGTTGGTTAATGAAGACACCCTCCATTTATTTAATGGCTGGCAAGGCCACTGTGTATAAAAAGAGAGGAAATACCCACTCCTTCTAGCACTGATGATGTTTCCTAATGGGGTCATGAAACGTCTGCAATCAAACAACCCAGCTCAGAGACCACCCAAGGACGCCACATTCCTCCTCCTCCACCTCTGTGCAAATCCTGGTTCCTTGGAGTACTGATGATGTTCCCTAGTTGGGTCATGAAACGTCTGCAAGGAAACCACCCAGCTCGGAGAGCATCAAGCATCTGACAGTCTTTGTCCTCACCCTTCCTTCCTTCCTTCCTTCCTTCCTTCCTTCCTTCCTTCCTTCCTTCCTTCCTTCCTTCCTTCCTTCCTTCCTTCCTTCCTTCCTTCCCTGATGATGTTCCCTAGTTGGGTCATGAAACGTCTGCAAGGAAACCACCAAGCTCAGAGCACCAAGGACCCCACAGTCCTTTTTTATTTCCTCCTCCTCCTCCTCCTCCTCCTCCTCCTCCTCCTCCTGCTCCTCCTCCTCCTCCTGCTCCTCCTGCTCCTCCTGCTCCTCCTCCTCCTCCTCTGTGCAAATCCTGGTTCCTTGGAGTACTGATGATGTTCCCTAGTTGGGTCATGAAACATCTGCCAGGAAACCACCACACTCAAAGGGCACCAGGGACCCCCACAAGGCAAATATTCTACAACCAATACATTCAATCAAAAGAGCAGGCCAAGGAGAAGACCACAAGACTCAACAACAACAACCCCCCTCCCCTGAAAGGTCACCCTGCTAATTTCCCCTGGTCCTCGCTTTCTCTAATGTTTATTTTAATGTTGTTGTTATTATTTTACAATAATCTTTATTTTCAGGGTCATGATGTGCACTGAAATGCTGTTTGGTTTAGTTGCACTAGGTGTGCAAGTACAAGATAGCAAACTAAACTCAACCCCCCCACATTTCACATCGTTTCGGCCATGGCACAAAGGTGCGCACGATATCCCCTCCAGGCAGCCGAGGCAGCGCACTGAGCTGGGAGATGCGGACGCATTGCTCCCAGCTCTGGCGCAAAAAGGGGGACATTCGGTTGGACCTCCAGGAAATTGGTGCTTTGCAAAATATCTTGAAGACCCCCCGCCAAAGGAAACCAGGCATTCGTGCATTTCTACCCGGCTGGTGAATTTTGTCCATTTGTGAATATATTTTTTTCCCCACCCTCGCCGGCGTCCTCTGTTCTTTTTCCTCTTCCCTCCTCGGGCAGCTGCCCTCTAAGTGCCCCCTTTTTTCTCTCTCTCTCCCCCCCCTTCCTGTCCCGAGAGATGGACTGGAGCAGTTGGCCAGGCTGAGTCACAATAATAAGTGACTCACTTTGGGAACAATTAAAACGGAGGGAGGGAGCGAGCGGAGGAGGGGAGGGGGAGCCATGTTTTTTTTTTTGCCACAGCTCAAATTTCCCTGAGGTGGGAGCGGCAGCAAGAGGCGGCCCTCTCAAGGTCAGGGCTCCCAAAGGAGAACTTAGTCACCCAGTGGGCATCTGCGAGGACCATGCGTGTGCGGGGAAATGGGGTGTGTGCAATTGCTCATCCGGGGTGTGTGTGTGTGTGTGTTTTTCTGCACTGTGCCACGTTTTCTCGTTGGCCTCCAGGATATCTTCCTGTACAGGTACCCTGTTTTCCCGAAAATACAACCTACCCCGAAAATAAGTCCTAGCTGGATTTTTTTTACACGTGCGTCCAATATAAGCCCTACTTCCAAAATAAGCCCTAATTAAGACTCCACCCACCCCAGAGTGGATGGGTAAAAAAATTAAGCTATGGGGATGGGTGTGTGTGGAGCTGCCCTTACTACTTACCTTTGGACAGGTGTAGCCAGGCCTTGCACCCCTTGACACCTGCCTTGCCGGCCCATTTCTTCTGCAGCCGACAAGGCTGGCAAGGCTTTCCTGAAGGCCTCTGGAGCAGAGAACGAAGCTCTGGATCGATCCAGAACTCTGTTATCGGCTGCAGCGGCCTTCAGGAAAGCCATGCCGGCCACAGAAGAAGGAGTTCCGGTAGGAGGCCGGGGATGACGCACACAAGTGAGGTTAATCAGTGGAGGACTTCCTCCGAAAATAAGACCTGGTGTCTATTTTGGTGGCCAAAAAATATATGACAGGGTCTTATTTTGGGGGAAACGTGGTAGTCCTTGAGTTATGTTACGACTGCAACACAGCCCAAAATTTCCGTTGTTGCTCCACACGAGAATTGCTAAGTGAGTTTTTGCCCCACTTTATGAACTTCCTGGCCCCGGTTGTTAGGTTAATCGCTCCCGTCGCTAAGTCGCTCACATGGCCGTTAAGTGAATCTGGCTTCCCCGTGGATTGGGCTTGCTGGAAGTGCGCCAAAGGGGATTGCATCACACACACACACACACACACACACACACACACAGGGACGCTGCAACAGTTGGTTGCCAAGGGTCATAATTTTGATCCTGTGACGGTCGTAAGTGTGAAAAAAAACAGTCCTAAGCCACATTGTTCGGCCCCGTTGTGACTTCAAATGGTTCCTGTTGTAAGTAGAGGACTGTAATGCCCCTGGTGGAGACTGACTCTGAGGGAGAGGAGGAACAGCCAACAGGAAGTGGAAGTGTGGCTCCAGAGGTTGTGGAGGAGGCTGGGGAAGGGCAGAGGCCGGCTGAGCAGTCAGAGGAAGAACCAGGCCCATCCCCTCTCCATCCTAGGGCACACAGGGAGGAGAGAATAAGGGAGAAACGTGAATGGCGTGGTCTACGGGGGAGGAAAGGGCCCTGATCCCCTTCATGGGCTGCAGCTGTGACAACTGGATAAGAGGACAGACATGCATATGGGTGAATGCTGGAAACAAAGCGTGGAAATATCTCTAGTTTATGGTTCCTCTCTGAGTTTGGCATCCTTTCCAGTGTGGGTTCTGTTATCTGTGGATGTCCTCCAGCCCTTATCTTGCCTGGTTTGTGTAGCTTTTTTCCTTCTTCTTGTAACTGTTTGTGTGGGAGTTTTTTGTCTTCCCTCAAGGATATTCAGAGCTTGGAAGCCAAGTGAAGGAATAAAAGGGGCTTCACCTGTTTTCTGTGACCGTGTTTGTTTTGTATCCCACACCCTGGGTCATCACAAGGACTCCTGGTGCTGCGGAGGCGAAGGGATGGGTGTGAAGCCTGGCGGTTTGGGCTCAGCTTTCCGTTGGCGTTGCCAATTTTCACTTGACATCATTCGGTGTGTTTCTTCCTGTGCTGCTCATTTGGATCAGGTTTCATTTGAAAGAGCCTGTCTGGCAAACGGCTGCAGACTAAGTTTATCTCCACAATAGATCAAGCTTAGGGGTTGCATTTATTCCCACCCACCCCCAACAACCTTCTGACCCTCATGCCCGCCCCCCCCTCCGGCTTTCTATTCTCCTTCATCTTTCCTCCTCCTCTTCCTCCTCCTCTCCACCAACTCCACCCACTTCTAACTCTGAGGATGTTACCTGGTTGGGTCGTGAAACATCTGCAAGAAAATCGCCAAGCTCAGAGAGCACCAAGAACCCCGCAGTCTTCCTCCTCTCTCCAAACCCTCCTCCCTTGTAGCACTGATGATGTTACCTAGTTTGGTCATGAAATGTCTGCAAGAAAACCACCCAGCTCAGAGAGCACCAAGGACCCCACAGCCTTCCTCCTTCTCCTCCTCTTTCCAACATACCTCCACCTTCTCCTTTTCTTCTTTTTCTTCTCCTCATCTTCTTCTTCTTCCCCCATTCCTCCTCCTCCCCTTCCTTCCTTCCTTGCTTCCTTCCTCCCTCCTCCCCTTTTTTCCTCTTCCTTTCTCCTTTCTTTTTTCTCTTTTCCTTTCCATTTTCTTTTCCTTCTTTCCTTTTTCCTTTCTCCTTTCTTTTTTTCTCTTTTCCTTTCCTTTTTCTTTTCCTTCTTTCCTTTCTCATATTTTTCTCTTTTCTTTCCATTTTCCTTTCCTTCTTTCCTTTCTCCTTTCTTTTTCTCTTTTCCTTTCCCTTCTTTTCCTTTCTATTTTCCTTTCCTTCTTTCCTTTCTCCTTTCTTTTTCTCTTTTCCTTTCCATTTTCTTTTCCTTCTTTCCTTTCTCCTTTCTTTTTCTCTTTTCCTTTTCTTTCTTTTCCTTTCCCTTCTTTTCCTTTCCTTTCTCCTTTCTTTTCCTTTCCATTTTCCATTTCTCATTTCTTTTCCTTTCTTTCCCTTTCTTTCCTTTCCATTTTCCTTTCCTTTCCCTTTCCTCCTCTTCCTTTTCCTCCCCGCTGGAGAACAAACAGCCACGAAAACCTCCGTGGAGCTCAGTTGATGGCTGTCGCTCAACAGAAGAAGAACAAAACCAAAACGCAACGAAGTGGGAAAATAGCCCTTCTCAAAGTCACCCAGCTGGCCCTTAAAATGAGACCCAACGCCCTGATGCCCAGGACTGGATCAGGATGTTCTCATGCAGCCAGGCGCACCTGGGAGTTGGAGCTCGTGAAGCAGAGCGAAGAGCGTGACGGGGGCTGCCAAAAATGGCCCCGATGATTTCAGGCTGTGTTAAGAGAGCCGTAACATTCAAAAGGATGAGAAATAATTGCTCCGTTTCAGCACAAGTTATATAACACACCTTGTCTGGACCACAAAGTCAAGATAGTTTTAGTTTACTTTACTTTAGTTTAGTTTAGTTTAATTTAGTTTAGTTTAGTGTCATTGCACCTCGTACAATGAAATTAAATACCATCTTCAGTGCACAGTAGACCCTGGTGGGAGGCTCTCTGCTTATTTATTTTATTCGTTGGTATCCCGCCATTCTTATTGTTTTTACAAATAACTCAAGCGACGAACGTATCCAACACATCTTCCCACTTCTGTTTTCCCCTCAAAAACAACCCTGCGAGGAGGGCTGGGCTGAGAGACTAGCCCAGAATCACCCAGCTGACTTTCCTGCCTAAGGCGGGACTAGAACTCACCGTCTCCTAGTGATTGGCTCAAAGTCATCCAATTGGCTTTCATGCCTAAGGCGGGACTAGAACTCACCATCTCCTGGTGATTGGCTCAAAGTCATCCGATTAGCTTTCATGCCTAAGGCAGGACTAGAACTCACCGTCTCCTGGTGATTGGCCCAAAGTCATCCGATTAGCTTTCATGCCTAAGGCAGGACTAGAACTCACCATCTCCTAGTGATTGGCCCAAAGTCATCCAATTAGCTTTCATGCCTAAAACAGGACTAGAACTCACCGTCTCCTGGTGATTGGCCCAAAGTCATCCGATTAGCTTTCATGCCTAAGGCAGGACTAGAACTCACCATCTCCTGGTGATTGGCCCAAAGTCACCCAATTGGCTTTCATGCCTAAGGCAGGACTAGAACTCACCATCTCCTGGTGATTGGCCCAAAGTCATAGCGACCAATTAGCTTTTGTGTCTAAGGCGGGACTAGAACTCACCGTCTCCTGGTGATTGGCTCAAAGTCATCCGATTAGCTTTTGTGCCTAAGGCAGAACTAGAACTCACCATCTCCTGGTGATTGGCTCATGTCACCCAATTGGCTTTCATGCCTAAGACAGGACTAGAACTCACCGTCTCCTGGTGATTGGCCCAAAGTCATCCAATTAGCTTTCATGCCTAAGACAGGACTAGAACTCACCGTCTCCTGGTGATTGGCCCAAAGTCATCCGATTAGCTTTTGTGCCTAAGGCAGGACTAGAACTCACCATCTCCTGGTGATTGGCCCAAAGTCACCCAGCTGGCTTTCATGCCTAAGGCGGGACTAGAACTCACCGTCTCCTGGTGATTGGCTCAAAGTCATCCGATTAGCTTTTGTGCCTAAGGCAGGACTAGAACTCACCGTCTCCTGGTGATTGGCTCAAAGTCATCCAATTGGCTTTTGTGCCTAAGGTAGAACTAGAACTCACCATCTCCAGACCAGAATCTCCCTCTGGAGCATGAGGTGGGTGGCATATACATTTAACACATAAATAAAAATAAAATAAAATTCCCTGTTCTCCATGTCTCTTGGCAGACGGGTCGCGTGGACAAGAACGTCCCTCTGGTGACTGGACATACAGCCCCCGTGCTGGACATCGACTGGTGCCCCCACAACGACAACGTCATCGCCAGCGCATCCGAAGACACAACCATCATGGTAAGTGACGCTTTTGCTGGCGATGTCACAGCCCTTCAGACCTTTCTCAGGCAGGCGGTCTTCGTCTTAACGACCGCGATTTCTATTTCTATGTCATAAGTTGAGCCATCGTGGGAACGGTCCCGGCTTTTTTCGTCCATGGATGTAAGTCGCATCATAATGGTCAATGTCTGGAATACTCTACCTGACTCTGTGGTTTCTTCCCCAAACCCCCAAAACTTTAACCTTAGACTGTCTACTATTGACCTCACCCCAGGGGTGGGATTCAAATTTTTAACAACCGGTTCTGTGGGCCTGGCTTAGTTGGTGCATGTGGCTTGGTGGTCATGTGGCTTGGCGGTCGTGTTATTGGCTGGGTGTGGCCAACTCAGCATCACTCACATCGAGGCACGCATCTCCTCGCCTGGCCTCTCATGACTGTGGGGATGCTGCAACAGTCGTAGGTGTGAAAAATGGTCATAAGTCACTTTTTTCAGTGCCATTGTAACTTTGAATGGTCACTCCACACAAGCAAAGTACCAGCAAAGGAGGGGAAAAAAACTCCAGAGAGGTTCCTGAGACAGGAAGTCTAGTCCCTGGGTCGCCAACCTTTCGGACCTCATAATTTTAGATCCCAGGGACCACTAACTGGTTCTGTGGGCATGGCCGAATTTGTGGGTGTGGCTTGGTGGTCATGTGACTGGCTGGGCATGGCTTGTATGTAAATATTATAAATATTTATATCAAAATTGAATTTATTATAAAAAAAAGAGCAACTTTTACCCAAAATCAGGCAAAGCAAAGATTGAGTTGCTCGCAGAATCACAGATTCATTCAGAAATCTATCTATCTGCCATCGGCTAGCTTGGTCTGTCACACAAAATTTGCTTGCAAGCAAACTCACAAAATTAACTCACAACACACCATGTATTTATTTTTATTTATTTATTTATTTGATTTGCCAATTGTTTACAAGATAATAAGTATAAGTGTATACATAGTTGTGAATACATGAAATGGGTACATATAAGAAAAATAAAAGAAGAATAAGAGAAACAATAGGACAGGGACGGTAGGCACGTTGGTGCGCTTATGCACGCCCCCTACAGACCTCTTAGGAAAGTATGTATGTAAATAGTTAATTTTTTATTTAAAAAAGAGCAACTTTTACCCAAAATCAGGCAAAGCAGGCAGATTGAGTTGCTCACAGAATCATTCAGTGATCTATCTATCTGCCATCGGCTAGCTCAGTCTCTCAAATTTGCTTGCCGTGAGTCTGCACTTAATTTGCTTGCAAGCAAACTTTCAGTCCTAAGGGAGGTTCGGCTGTGCTTAGCTAGAAAGCAAGAAATCCAACCATTTCCTGCTTCCTAGCTAATCTAAATCACCCGTCACAGCAGAACAGCTGATGGTCCGGGCAAAAAAAAAGGAAAAATAGCAACTTAGCAGGCAAGTTTGCCGGGTAAGGAGTGAGTGGTCGGGGAGGGTTCCCGCGTGCCATGTGGGCGGGGCAGCCTTGTGTTTCTGCGCAGCCTGGATTAATTGCTTTGGGGGTAGTGCTTTGGGGGTGAGATTTCTCTGCGACCCACCAAAATTTTCTCATGGCCTACCGGTGGGCCATACCGGTGGGTTGGCGACCGCTGGTCTAGTCCTGCCAAGAATGTAATAAGGGTTAAAGGAGAGGCAGTTTCTGTAAGCAACACCAGAATGTTTCCTTCCTGCCTTCCTTACAGGATTAGGCCAGTAATTTCTTCTAACAACCAGTTCTCTGAACTGCTTAGAATGTTAACAACCAGTTCTAGCTAATAGGTGCAAACTAGTAGAATCCCAGAATCCCTGACCTCATCCCTTTCCTAAGAGGTCTGTAGGGGGCGTGCATAAGCGCACCAATGTGCCTACCGTCCCTGTCCTATTGTTTCTTTTATTTTTCTTATATGTATCCATGTATTCATAACTATGTTTTTACTTATACCTATTATCTTGTAGGCAATTGACAAATAAAATAAAATAAAAATAACAATAATTCAAGTCCCGCGGTTGAAGGTTGGGTTACCTGGTTGTAAATGTGAACGCAGCTGAATGGCACAGCATCTGCTTGCCATATTTTGCCAGAGAAAAATAAAGACACAAATTATGACCCCAGGACACTTACAACCCGTCATAAACGGGAGCACCCAAATTGCAATCACGTGACTGGTGGGGTTGGGGATAGTGGTTGTAAGTTCGAATGTAGCTGTCGGGACAGACTTTTTCAGCACTTATCGTAAACTGTTCTTAAGTGAAGGGACAGTACGCCGAGGACAACCTGAGTTTGGCGTCTTTGGTCAAAACAGGGATTCAAATTGGAGGCAGGGATGACCCTTCAACCCTCCAGGGATGAAGCTCCCACAACTTCCGAAGGCAACTTCTGTTCCATGGGTTGATTGTTCTCCCTGTCAGGTAATTCCTCCTTATTTCCAGGTAGAATAGAATTAGAATAGAATTCTTTGAATAGAAGAATAGAATAGAATAGAATAGAATAGAATAGAATAGAATAGAATAGAATAGAATAGAATAGAATAGAATAGAATAGAATAGAATAAGGGATAGAGTACAATAGAATAAGAATAAGAATAAGAATAAGAATAGAATAGAATAGAATAGAATAGAATAGAATAGAATAGAATAGAATAGAATAGAATAGAATAGAATTCTTTTATTGGCCAAGTGTGATTTGACACACAAGGAATTTGTCTTTGGTGCAAATGCTATCAGTGTACATAAAAAGAAAAGATACATTCGTCAAGAGTGAAGAATCAGAAGGTACAACACTTAATAATAGTCATAGGGTACAATAAGCAATTAAATCATACCAGGAAACAGTCCATGTAAATAGTAAGGATACAAGCGACAAAGTTACGGTCATACAGTCACAAGTGGGAGGGGAGGGGCGATAAGGAGTGATGAGAATAATAATAGTGCAGACTTTGTAATAGTTCAACAGGGTTGAGGGAATTATTTGTTTAGCAGAGAGTGATGGCATTCGGGGAAAACTCCCCTTGTGTCTAGTTGTTCTGGTGTGCAGGGCTCTATAGCGTCGTTTTGAGGGTGGGAGTTGAAACAGTTTATGTCCGGGATGTGTGAGGGGTGTGTAGATATTTTCACAGCCCTCTTGAATCCCTCCTGGATCAGTTTCCATCCATTATTCCTTGTCTGGCCTTCGGGTGCCTTGGAGAATAGCTTGACCCCCCCTCCTCCTCTCTGTGGCAGCCCCTCAAATATTGGAAGATGCTATCCTGTCTCTCCTGGTCCTTCTCTTCCCCAGACTAGCCAGGCCCAGTGGGAGTACAGTTTGTCAGCAAGTTACATATCCATCTGATGGTGACGTTATCCATCCCACTTTTTTCTAGCTTCCCAAGAAGTAAGTTGTGGTCTACTTTGTCGAATGCCTTGCTGAAGTCTAAGTATATTATGTCCACATTATTTCGCTGATATAAGGTATTCGCAGTGGTGGGATTCACATTTTTTTTACTACCGGTTCTGTGGGCGTGGCTTGGTGGGCGTAGCTTGGTGGGTGTGGCAGGGGAAGGATATACTGCAAAATCCCCCTTCCCTAACCCCACCCCACTAACCTGCTTTCCAGCTCCGTTCTCCTGTGCAGGGCAACCAAAGGAGACCCAGCCGATCAGCTGGGACTCAAAGGGAGGCAGAGAATAGAGGGGGTTGGTGGGGCCAGTCAGAGGTGGGATTGGCCGGTTCTCCCAACTACTCAAATTTTCCACTGCTGGTTCTCTAGAACCATTCAGAACCGGCTGACGACCATCTTGGGTGTTAAGAGTTTGCAGCAGAAATCCAAGTCCAGAAACCACCCAGATGACTGATTCAGCAGGACCATTAACTTCTTTATAAACATAATAGATGAGTAAAGTTTACAATACCATTTGTAGATTCTTTCAATGTAACATAAGCAAAAAACCTAAGCAGCAGCAGCTGAGAACAGAATTCTAGTTTCAGTTTCAATTCTCAGCAAAGCACCCAGAGCCAAATCACCACCCAGGCTGTCCGCTCCGTTGGCTGCTTGACTCACTTGCTGACTTTGTTAACCATGTCTCTGCCAGTTAATGAACGTACCCTGGCATAAGGGAAAAGCTTTCACCTCCCCACCCCCCAGGACTGTTTTTTTTTCTTATGGGGTCGGTTGGGGTGATGAATTGATTGGAAAGCTTTTTTTCTGCCCTGGGGGGCCTTATTCATGAGGAGGGGGCTGCAGCAAGCAAGGACATTAAGCCAGACACAGAAAGAGCCATTTGGATGAAGGAGATGCCAGTTTCTTTGAAATGTGCGCCTCAGTCTTGAAGCTGTGTAATTCTCAAACTTGGAGGTTGAGAATGGGTGGACTTTAACTCCCAAAATTCCAGTCATTCTATTCTATTCTTAATTCTTATGATATTCCATTCCATTCCATTCCATTCTACACTGTATTGTTCTCTCCGCTCCACTTCTCTCCTCTTCTATCCCATCCCATCCCACCCTCTACTTCTATTCCCATTCCATTCCATTCTTTCCATATTCTGTTCTGTAGTATTCTGTTCTGTTCTGTTCTAGTTTCAATCTATTCTGTTCTAATCTATCCTGTGTTCTGTTCTATTCTGTTCTATTCCAGTTTCAGTCTATTCTGTTCTGTTCTATTCTATTCTAGTTTCAATCTATTTTGTTCTATTCTATTCTAATTCTACTTACAGTTGTTCTGTTCCATTCCGTTCTATTCCATTCCATTCTGTTCTGTTCTTTCTATATTCTATTCTATTCTATTCTATTCTATTCTATTCTATTCTATTCTAATTTCTACTCTATTCCGTTCCGTCCGTTCTGTTCCATTCCATTCTGTTCTGTACTTTCCATATTCTATTCTATTCTATTCTATTCTATTCTATTCTATTCTATTCTGATTTCTACTCTATTCCGTTCCGTTCTGTTCCATTCCATTCTGTTCTGTTCTTTCCATATTCTATTCTGTTCTGTTCTTTCTATATTCTATTCTATTCTATTCTATTCTATTCTATTCTATTCTATTCTATTCTATTCTATTCTATTCTGATTTCTACTCTATTCGTTCCGTTCTGTTCCCATTCCATTCTGTTCTGTTCTTTCCATATTCTATTCTGTTCTGTTCTTTCTATATTCTATTCTATTCTATTCTATTCTATTCTATTCTATTCTATTCTAATTTCTACTCTATTCCGTTCCGTTCTGTTCCATTCCATTCTGTTCTGTTCTTTCCATATTCTATTCTATTCTACTATTCTATTCTATTCTATTCTATTCTAATTTCTACTCTATTCCGTTCCGTTCTGTTCTGTTCCATTCCATTCTGTTCTGTACTTTCCATATTCTATTCTGTTCCATTCCATTCTGTTCTTTCCATATTCTATTCTATTCTATTCTATTCTATTCTATTCTATTCTATTCTATTCTATTCTATTCTATTCTAATTTCTACTCTATTCCATTCCGTTCCGTTCTGTTCCATTCCATTCTGTTCTGTACTTTCCATATTCTATTCTATTCTATTCTATTCTATTCTATTCTATTCTATTCTATTCTATTCTATTCTATTCTATTCTATTCTATTCTGATTTCTACTCTATTCCGTTCCGTTCTGTTCCATTCCATTCTGTTCTGTTCTTTCCATATTCTATTCTGTTCTGTTCTTTCTATATTCTATTCTATTCTATTCTATTCTATTCTATTCTATTCTATTCTATTCTATTCTATTCTATTCTATTCTGATTTCTACTCTATTCCGTTCCGTTCTGTTCCATTCCATTCTGTTCTGTTCTTTCCATATTCTATTCTATTCTATTCTATTCTATTCTATTCTATTCTATTCTATTCTATTCTATTCTATTCTATTCTATTCTATTCTATTCTATTCTATTCTATTCTATTCTATTCTAATCTAATTTCAATTCCATCCCATTTCCCATCCCATCCATCCTATCTTATTTTTGCCAATCCACCCCCTGCACTGCGCCAGCATCTTCCTCATTTCTAGGCTGGGCAAACCAAGCATTTGCACTTGCATAAATTTTCGGGGGGAAAAAACAGCAGTTTTTTCCTTTCCTTCCCCCCCTCCCTCCCCTCCCTGAAATTGCTGAGCCAGCCACCCTTTTCCAAACCAGAGCCCTGGGACTTTTTCCAGGCTCCCCTGGAGCAACCCGGGCACCGTAGTGGCACTGCAGAAAAACAAAGGCAGTTAGTCAGCACCCGGAGGGAAGCCAAAGGCCTGATAATGGTGGGTGCAGGGTATCCAATCTGCTGCCCCTTATTCCATTGGCTTTATTAAAAAAGGAACATTTTCCCTTTTTCTGTGGCTGTCCATCCGGTGCGAGGGGTGGGCTTCAGACCCCAAAATCAGGCTGGGAGCTGGCACCTTTTCCATGGGCATGAGGCAGCATTTTGGGCTAAAAATAACAGCCAGGACTCAGCACCTAAGAATAGAGCTTTCCATGCGGGTGGCCAAGAGGAGGAAAGGATGAGTATTTCAATGCACCACACAGACAGAGGCACCCTGGTGCGGATTTAGCGGTGCCACCAGTGCAACGTTGATGGATGCATCTAAAAGGGTTTGACATGTGAGAATTGAACTTTGCTAAGGACATGGGGAAGGAGGTATCTCTTAGCCTTGGCAAACGTCACATGGGTGGACTTCAAGTCCCAGAATCCCCCAGCCAGCCTGCTTTAAGAGGGAGGGCGTCCACTCCCAGAATCCCCAGCCAGCCTATTTTAAGAAGGGTGGGCTTCCTAGAATCCCCAGCCAGGATGCTTTAAGAGGGTGGACTTCCACTCCCAGAATCCCCAGCTAGCCTGCTTTAAGAGGGGAGGACTTCCACTCCCAGAATCCCCCAGCCAGCATGCTTTAAGAGGGGAGGACTTCCACTCCCAGAATCCCCCAGCCAGCCTGCTTTAAGAGGGGAGGACTTCCACTCCCAGAATCCCCCAGCCAGCCTGCTTTAAGAGGGGAGGACTTCCACTCCCAGAATCCCCAGCCAGCCTGCTTTAAGAGGGGAGGACTTCCACTCCCAGAATCCCCAGCCAGCCTGCTTTAAGAGGGGAGGACTTCCACTCCCAGAATCCCCCAGCCAGCCTGCTTTAAGAGGGGAGGACTTCCACTCCCAGAATCCCCCAGCCAGCCTGCTTTAAGAGGGGAGGACTTCCACTCCCAGAATCCCCCAGCCAGCCTGCTTTAAGAGTGGTGGACTTCCACTCCCAGAATCCCCCAGCCAGGATGCTTTAAGAGGGGTGGACTTCCACTCCCAGAATCCCCAGCCAGCCATGCTTTAAGAGGGAGGACTTCCACTCCCAGAATCCCCAGCCAGCCTGCTTTAAGAGGGAGGACTTCCACTCCCAGAATCCCCCAGCCAGGATGCTTTAAGAGGGGAGGACTTCCACTCCCAGAATCCCCCAGCCAGCCTTCTTTAAGAGGGGAGGACTTCCACTCCCAGAATCCCCCAACCAACATGCTTTAAGAGGGGAGGACTTCCACTCCCAGAATTCCCCAGCCAGCCTGCTTTAAGAGGGGTGGACTTCCACTCCCAGAATCCCCCAGCCAGCCTGCTTTAAGAGGGGAGGACTTCCACTCCCAGAATCCCCCAGCCAACATGCTTTAAGAGGGGAGGACTTCCACTCCCAGAATCCCCCAGTCAACCTGCTTTGAGAGGGGAGGACTTCCATTCCCAGAATCCCCCAGCCAGCCTGCTTTGAGAGGGGTTGAGTTGGTGATGGTGTGAAGCCCCCAGAAACTTGTAGTATCTCCTTCACGACACACTTCATTCCCAAAAGGCAGCCGAGTTCAATGTTTTGACACGCAATGTTTTGACACTCCGGATTCCCTGTAGATCTGATGGGCGCCATGTTGGAGTCGTCCAAGCGATGGCCAGACTCTCTGAAATCTGCGTTCAAGTCTGTAACTGTAGCTCTCTTTCAGGTGTTTCTACCTCGGAAGGTTAGCAAGAGGGCCCATATCAAATATTTTCTTTTTTAAAAAAAAAAAATTAAGTAAGGGGTTTGCTTTCCCTTGGGGCAGAAGAAAATAGGGACCAACAGGCAAGACTTCCGGTCTGTTTCTCAGCTCCAGGTGTGAAGAAAAAGTGCGGGGGAAAATGAAAACATCTGTTGGCGTATTCCTATTTTTATCTGCATGTGAGGCTGACGGCCTCATGGTGCTAAACTGGAGATGAGCTAAGCAGGATCAGATGAATTGGATGGGGGGCTACCAAGTGATCCCACGGTTGTAGCAAAAGGGAAAAACAAAGAGTAGCCACGTTCCCAATGTTGCACGGGCCGTCCTCAGAGAGGGTCACCCAGCGTGCAGCTCATGTGGCACGTTAACGAAAGAAAATGGGGTGCTGTTGTGGTTTGCTGGCAGCAGGTGCAGACGGCTGAGGTCTTGGAGAGCGAGGACTCAGGTGTTGGGGCCCGCGTGGGATGCAGGGATGGGGCCAGGACCACCAGGGGGTGGAGTGCTGCCTTCGGAGATGGTGGAGGCTGGCAGCAATGAGGAAGAGGCCCCCGAGGAGCCTGTGCCCAGGGCACATGCACACAGGGCTGCTCGAAGGAAAGAGCAGCTGCAGCAGCACGGGCAACTCGGGAGTAAGGCTGCAAGGTAATGGCCCCTCCCTTAAGGGATAAAAGCCAGCTGTGAAACCGGAGTTCTTTGCAGGAAGCAAAGTCGTTTTTGCACTCGAGCCTTGTGGACGTTCGGATTCTCTTAGTTTGTGTTTGGAGACTCTTTGTGTTTGAAATATTTCTTAGCAACTTTATCTCGTGTTCTTGGCAGCCTTGCACCACCTTGGCAAGGCTCGTTCTTATCAGAGACAATGAGTTTGAAACAGCCTTTTAACCGGGAAGGAACGGAATTCGTAAAGAATCATGAAAAGGTTTTGCTTTTATCTCTGTTTGGTGTTTGTTTACTTGGAACCAGGTTTGGTGGAGTCAAGCTTTTGGGGGGTGGGCAATGCCTGTGGGGTGCAGTGCTGTGGGTGAGGGGGGGAGAAATCTCTCAGAAATGTTTGGTGGGGGGGATGAGGCCATTTTGAGCCGCCATATTAGTAGTAGAGGCTCTGGCTTAAGAGAGAGGAAAAGGATTCCTTCGGCTTTGGAACTCCCTGCCTCAAGAAAGTGGCTGATCATCTCGGCCACTTCAAGGAGTCGAAATTATCTGCTGCCTTTAGGTTACATTTTGCATCATGAAAAATGTCATGGGTGATTTATTTTATTTTAGTATTTTGTTTTTATTTTGTTTTATTTTTATTATTTTACGTTATATTATTTATTTATTTTTCTTTCTTTTATTATTTCATTTGATTTTATATTTGATTATTTGATTTTATATTTGATTATTTGATTTTGATTGATTTTATATTGATTTTATATTTTTATTATTTTATTTTTTATTCTATATTCTATATTTATATTAATTTATATATAATGTATAACTTTATATTATTATTTTATATTCTATTCTAATTTTAAATTTTATTTCATTGGATTCTACTTATTCTATTCTATTTTATTATTTTAAATTTCATTTGATTGGATTCTATTCTATGTATTCCATACTATTCTATTTTATTATTGTTATTATTTTAAAATTTTATTTCATTTATTTTTTATTTTAATTCCTTTTTATTTTGTATTTTACTTTATTTATATTTATTATTATGTAGGAGCTTACAATCTTATAATTTAGTTCACCATTCCAAGTTTACAACAGCACTGGAAAAAATGACTTGTGACCATTTTTCACACTTATGACCGTTGCAGCATCATGTGATGCTGGTCATGTGATCAAAACTTGGTCGCTTGGCAACTGATCCAGAGTTATGATGGTTTGCAGCGTCCGGAGGTCACGTGATCTTCTTTTGCGATGTCAACAAGGAAGCCAGATTAATTTAACAATCAGGTTACTAACTTAACCACTGCAGTGTTTCACTTAACAACGGTGGCCAGAAAGGTTGTAAAATGGGGCAAAACTCAACAAACTTTTCACTTAGCAACAGAAATTTTGGGGTCAATTATGGTTGTACGTCGAGGACTACATATGTGCTACCCTTTCTCATGACTATTGAGAAACTTTTAGTCAAGAAATGAAAGAATTTCTCACTTGACTCGAACAGGGGCTGTTTTCTCTCTCTCCAGGTCTGGCAAATTCCAGATTTCCTGCCTTTGCGTAACCTGACGGAGCCAGTGGTGACCCTGGAAGGGCATTCCAAGCGGGTGGGCATCTTGACTTGGCACCCCACGGCCCGCAACGTCTTACTCAGCGCAGGTAAGAGCCACTCCACCCACCTTGGGAACTTCCAGTGGCATGGAGTTTTTCAGGTTAAGCCAGTGTTTCTCAACTTCAGCAACTCTACGATGGGAGGACTTCCACTCCCAGAATCCCCCAGCCAGCCTGCTTTAAGATGGCTGGACTTCCATTCCCAGAATCCCCAGCCAGGATGCTTTAAGATGGCTGGACTTCCACTCCCAGAATCCCCCAGCCAGCCTGCTTTAAGATGGCTGGACTTCCACTCCCAGAATCCCCAGCCAGCCTGCTTTAAGAGGGATGGACTTCACTCCCAGAACCCCCAGCCAGCCTGCTTTAAGATGGCTGGACTTCCACTCCCAGTATCCCCCAGCCAGCCTGCTTTAAGAGGGGTGGGCTTCCACTCCCAGAATTCCCCAGCCAGCCTGCTTTAAGATGGCTGGACTTCCCTCCCAGAATCCCCCAGCCAGCCTGCTTTAAGAGGGTGGGCTTCCACTCCCAGAATCCCCAGCCAGCCTGCTAGATAGATGGACTTCCCTGATCCCCCAGCCTGCTTTAAGAGGGTGGGCTCCCCCAGCCAGCCTGCTTTAGATGGCTGGACTTCCCCCAGAATGCCCCAGCCAGCCTGCTTTAAGATGGCTGGACTTCCACTCCCAGAATGCCCCAGCCAGCCTGCTTTAAGATGGCTGGACTTCCACTCCCAGAATGCCCCAGCCAGCCTGCTTTAAAAGGGGTGAAGTTGTTGATGGTGTGAAGCCTCCAGAAACTTGTAGTATCTCCTTCAAACTCCAATTAGTTCTCAAAAGGCAGCCCAGTTCAATGATTTGACCTGGTGGATGTCAAAAACTCACATTCCCCAGCAAAGCTGGCTGGGGAATTCTGGGAGTTGAAGTCCACCCATCTTAGAGTTGTTTTGTTGAGATCTATCTGGAGTATGTGAGTAGGAAGGTGTATATTTTTCCTTGGAAGCATGGAACTGCACATCATCAGAAATGGCTCCGTGAATCCTTCACCTGGAATCCCATAGGGACTAGTATCTTAACTCCTTCTTTTAAAGGAAACAAAAAGGACCACCTCAATCTTTCCAGGTAAATTTGCTGGGCTCACTTCCTTCTTTCTCGACTTTGAAAAATTGCGGTGAATTCTTCTGCTGATCTATTTTTATTTTTTATTGACTCGATGGATGGATGGGTTTGAGATTTATAAGGCTGCCTGATTCAGACCGGATTATTCTGGGCTCAGTGCAACACAAACACTCAATACACAGCAACACAGACACAGACACACACACACAAATGTATCACAACAAATGGACGAGGTGTAAATACACCATATTTTTTTGTAAAAATATTTTTATTTCATTTAAAGTACATACAATTCATCTTCCATGTAACGGTGTGTCGTCTGGGTACAAATATCTTGTGCAATACAACATTTTAAAGCTCTTAGAATGAAGGGAAGGGACCTTGGAGGTCTTCTAGTCCAGCCCCACCTACTCAAGCAGGAGAACCTATACTATTCCAGATAAGTGACTGTCTCTAGACTCTTCTTAAAAAAAAAACCCTCCAGTGATGGAGCGCCTGTGATCTGGCTGGGGTCTCATAAAGATCATCTAGTCCAGAATACAGGTTGAGAGAGTCGGGAGGGATCTTGGGAGGTCATCTAGTCCAACCCTGCTCAAGCAGGAGAACTTCTGCCTAGGGGTGGGATTCAACAATCTCAGCAACTGGTTCGCTGCCCGGTTGCTCGATGGACATGGCCACGATGGGTATGACCTACAAGAACTTCCGGGAGAGCCGTTTTTCACCTTCCCCAGAGTCCGGAGGCTTTCCTCGGGCTTCTGGGAGGGCGAAAACGGCCTCCCCCAGGCTCCGGAGGCCTACCGGAAGCCGGAAACAGCACCCATTTCCTGACTTCCGGTACTTCTGGGACGCCCGTTTTTCCCCCTCCCAGAGGCTCCACACGGAACCCGCACTTACCTGCATCCAAAACGAGCCGTGTGGAGAATTTGGGAGGGGAGGGGCAGGATGGGTGGGGCCAGCTGGTCAGTTCAAATACTGGTTCAGCGGACAAGATGTAAATTTAATATCCAGTTCGCCTGAACCGGCTGAATCCTATCCCTGCTTCTACCATTCTGGAACAATCCAATCTCTTCTTTAAAATCTCCTGTGATGACCCCAAGGGGCGTGGCACAAAGGCCACACAGTCATAAGCAAGAAGAGTCCCTTTTATTATCTCCAACTTTGCCCCCCAATGTCCAGGTTACCTTCGGGCTGGAGAAAAACTCTCCCAGGAACAGCCTTGGACTGCAGAAAATTAAGTCCAAAACAGGGTAAACACAAACTGTAACTTAAAAGTCCAAACAAGCCAAATAATTAATTTGGCAGGGCAGGAGCAAGAATTTCAGACTAAAAAGCACGGCAAAACTCACACGGTTGGGAAGACGGAATGCGGATAAACCAGGAACACGGATAAACCACAACAACACAGGATAAAGTCACGTTTGCTCCCAGCAGCCTGCCGCATGCAGCCTGCCTTTCTTATCCACTGTGTTCCCAGCTGCAGCTAATGAAGGGAATCAGGGCCCTTTCCTCCCCCGTAAGCCACGCAACCCACGTTGCTCCCTTCTCCGTTCCTCCCTGCGTGCCCTAGGATGAAGAGGGGGTGGGCCTGGGTCTTCCTCTGAATTCCCTCTCCCTTGTTCTACCTCTCCCCTGCTCTGCCCAGCCGGACTGTGCCCTTCCCCAGTTTCCTCCCCAGCCAACAGAGCCACACTCCCACTTCCTGTCAGCTGTTCGTCTTCCTTCTTGGATTCAGACTCTTGACAGGGGCATGACACCTCCAGGGATGGAGCACCCATCCATAATCTGGTATTTCTTGACCGTGGCAACTTGAAGATGGGTGAACTACAACTCCCAGAATCCCCTGGGCAGCAACCTAAATTTTGGGCTCGATTGGGATCACGAGAAGGAGGAGGGCTACCTATAATGGGAAGGAGATTGGGAAGGGGTCCTTTTACTGTGTCCTAATGCCCTCTCTGGATCAGGGGGAGACAACGCCATAATCCTTTGGAACGTGGGCACTGGGGAGGCCCTGATCACGCTGGACGACCTCCACACTGACGTCATATACAACGTGTGTTGGAATCGCAATGGCAGCCAGATTGTCACCACCTGCAAGGACAAACACCTGCGCATCATCGACCCCCGGCAGCACCTGGTTGTGGCAGTGAGTGAGGCCGGCCGAGGGGTGGGTGGGTGGGTGGGATTGCCTTACCTGACCCCAGCATGTGGGGTAGGTGCGAGTTTTGCTTCCCTTGTTTGGCATCTTCTGAGTGGCTGAGATTAAACTTGGCAACTAGAAGAGGGGTGGACTTCAATTCCCAGAATCCCCCAGCCTGCATGTTTTAAGGAGGGTGGGCTTCTAATCCCAGAATCCCCCATCCAGCCTGCTTTAAGAGGGAGGGCTTCCACTCCCAGAATCCCCCATCCAGCCTGCTTTAAGAGGAGTGGGCTTCCACTCCCAGAATCCCCAGCCAGCCATGCTTTAAGAGGGGAGGGCTTCCACTCCCAGAATCCCCCAGCCAGCCTGCTTTAAGAGGGGTGGACTTCCACTCCCAGAATCCCCCAGGCACAATGCTTTAAGAGGGGTGGACTTCTAATCCCAGAATCCCCCAGCCAGCATGCTTTAAGAGGGGAGGACTTCCACTCCCAGAATCCCCAGCCTGCATGCTTTAAGAGGGTGGACTTCCACTCCCAGAATCCCCAGCCAGCCTGCTTTAAGAGGGGAGGACTTCCACTCCCTCCCCAGCCCAGAATCCCTCCCCAGCCAGCCGCCTGCTTTAAGAGGAGGACTTCCCCAGCCAGCCTGCAGATCCACCCCAGAATCCCCCAGCCTGCTTTAAGAGGGTGGGCTTCCACTCCCAGAATCCCTTAGCCAGGCTGCTTTAAGAGGGGTGGGCTTCCACTCCCAGAATCCCCCAGCCAGCCTGCTTTAAGAAGGGTGGGCTTCCACTCCCAGAATCCCTTAGCCAGCCTGCTTTAAGAAGGGTGGGCTTCCACTCCCAGAATCCCCCAGCCAGCCTGCTTTAAGAGGGGAGGACTTCCACTCCCAGAATCCCCCAGCCAGCCTGCTTTAAGAGGGGAGGACTTCCACTCCCAGAATCCCCCAGCCAGCCTGCTTTAAGAGGGTGGGCTTCCACTCCCAGAATCCCTTAGCCAGGCTGCTTTAAGAGGGGTGGACTTCAACTCCCAGAATCCCCCAGCCAGCCTGCTTTAAGAAGGGTGGGCTTCCACTCCCAGAATCCCTTAGCCAGCCTGCTTTAAGAAGGGTGGACTTCCACTCCCAGAATCCCCAGCCTGCATGCTTTAAGAGGAGTGGGCTTCCACTCCCAGAATCCCCCAGCCTGCATGCTTTAAGAGGAGTGGGCTTCCACTCCCATAATCCCTCAGCCAGCCATGCTGCCTGGGGAATTCTGGGAGTGGAAGTCCACTCATCTTAAAGTGACCAAGATTGAGAAACAGTGTACTAATGCTTTGTGGGTGCCGTGTTTGTGTGATCTAACCCACTAACCCTTGCCCCCAGGAGACCCTCAAGCCTCACGAGGGGGCACGTCCCATCCGGGCCATCTTCCTGGCTGACGGCCGCGTCTTCACCACTGGCTTCAGCAAGATGAGTGAGCGGCAGCTGGCCCTCTGGGATTTGGTACGGCTGGCCGGCGTCCGGAGGGGCAACCAACCCATGCCTGGGAGTGGTCTCTCTGGGGAGGGGAGAGAGGAAGGGGTGTATGGGGGCTACATGACTTCACCTTTGACTCCACAGGAGGAGAAGAGGAGCAACGGAATAAGAGGGGTGGACTTCAACTCCCAGAATTCCCTAGCCGGCAGGCCTCAAAATGGGAGGACTTCAACTCCCAGAATTCCTGAACCAGCAGGCCTCAAAATGGGAGGACTTCAACTCCCAGAATTCCTGAACCAGCAGGCCTCAAAATGGGAGGACTTCAACTCCCAGAATTCCCGAGCCGGCAGGCCTCAAAATGGGAGGACTTCAACTCCCAGAATTCCTGAACCAGCAGGCCTCAAAATGGGAGAACTTCAACTCCCAGAATTCCCGAGCCAGCAGGCCTCAAAATGGGAGGACTTCAACTCCCAGAATTCCTGAACCAGCAGGCCTCAAAATGGGAGAACTTCAACTCCCAGAATTTCCGAGCCAGCAGGCCTCAAAATGGGAGGACTTCAACTCCCAGAATTCCTGAACCAGCAGGCCTCAAAATGGGAGAACTTCAACTCCCAGAATTTCCGAGCCAGCAGGCCTCAAAATGGTTGGACTTCAACTCCCAGAATTCCCGAACCAGCAGGCCTCAAAATGGGAGAACTTCAACTCCCAGAATTCCCGAGCCAGCTGGCCTCAAAATGGGAGGACTTCAACTCCCAGAATTCCTGAACCAGCAGGCCTCAAAATGGGAGGACTTCAATTCCCAGAATTCCCGAGCCAGCAGGCCTCAAAATGGTTGGACTTCAACTCCCAGAATTCCTGAACCAGCAGGCCTCAAAATGGGAGGACTTCAACTCCCAGAATTCTCGAACCAGCTGGCCTCAAAATGGGAGGACTTCAACTCCCAGAATTCCTGAACCAGCAGGCCTCAAAATGGGAGGACTTCAACTCCCAGAATTCCCGAGCCAGCAGGAATTCTGGGAATTGAAGTCCACAGGTTGTAAAATAGGCATAGATGCCCACAGTTGGGTTAGAAAGAGTGTATGTAACCCCTTGGCCTTCCTCTTCCTCTCTCCTCTGGCCGGCCCGCTTCTCTGTGACCCGGCCTGGCCCGTAACGCACTCTTTCCCGTCTGCCAGGAGAGGTTGGCGGCCCACGAAGGGATGAGGCCCATGCGCGCCGTCTTTACCCGCGAGGGACAGATCTTCACCACGGGCTTCACCCGCATGAGCCAGCGGGAGCTGTGCCTCTGGGACCCGGTAGTCGGGCTGCATGGTGTGGACCCCCGACCCCACCCCTGCCCGCTGGGAACTCGGGCATTGCTCTGCCCAGCCCCTCCCCTCCTGTCTCTGGGGGGGCGTTGCAGAGCCACTTTCGGGCAGGAATGGGCCAAGGTGTTCCTATATGCATCAAGTCCAGAACATGTGCACACACAAACACACACACGTCCCTGTAGAAGTCAGTGCTGCAAAGACCGCTTCAACCGTGATTTCAACTCATTAAACATTCTTACGCCTGTTTTAGTAGTTGCCGTAAAAAAGGGAGGGAAAGAGAAAGGACATTCCAACTCTTTATCTTTAAAAGATTGGAACTAAACTACCAGAGCTTTTTTGCCCTTGAATATATTTAATTGGAGAATGGGATTGACGACACCCAGCCTGTGAAGGCGCTCCATTGGAGAATCTGATTTATGACCCACCCAGGGGGGAAACAGGGTCACAGGGGGCCATTCAATGACGTAGGCCAGAGTTGGCTTCCTACAGGGCAATGCCAGGATGTCGCCTCTAATAAATCCTTTGAAGTTTTTTGAAGTTTGGCTCGAGAATCATGATTTTCATTAGGGTGATGGCTGGAATCCTGACACTTGAGCTGGTCACGATCGAAGTCCAAGCGGTTGGCAGAGTCATCCTGCAATAGCAATAGCACTAGCGGGTGGGATTCTACCGGTTCAGACTGGTTTGGGCGAACCAGGGGTTAAATTTACATCTGGTTCACCAAACCAGCCCCTCCCCTCCCAAGAGTCTCCATTTTGGATGCAGGTAAGTGCAGCTTCTGCGCGGAGGCTCTGGGAAGGGGAAAAACGGGCCTGTTTCTGGCTTACGGTGGGCTTTCAGAGCCCGGGGGAGGCCATTTTTGCCTTCCCAGAGGCCCAAGGGAAGCCTCCGGACTCTGGGGAAGGTGAAAAACGGTCCTCCCGGAAGTTCCAGTAGGCCACGCCCACCATGGCCACGCCCACCCAGCAACTGGGCAGCGAACCGGTTGCGGGGGTTGTTGAATCCCACCCCTGAATAGCACTTAGACTTATATGCCACTTCACAGTGCTCAACAGCCCTCTCTAAGCGGTTTACAAGTCAGCCACGTTGCCCCCAACCATCTGGGTCCTCATTTTACCGACCTTGGAAGGACGGAAGGCTGAGTCAACCTGGAGCCTGGTGGGATTTGAACTGCCAGATTGCAGGCAGCCGGCAGCCAGCAGAAGTAGCCGGCAGTACCGCACTCTAACCACTGCACCACCGTGAAAGTGAACCTCAAATTTACACACAGAGAGAAATTTACACACAGAGAGAAATTTACACATACACCCATAGACACATCCCCTGTGGAAGTCAGCGTTGCACTGATGGTAAAAGTGAACCTCAAATTTACACACACACATTTACACACACAGAAATTTACACAAGCACTTACATACAGACACATTCCCCGTGGAAGTTGGCACTGCAATGATAGTGAAAGTGAACCTCAAATTCACAGAGAAATTTACACACACACATTTACACACACAGAGAAATTTACACATACACCCATAGAACACATCCCCTGTGGAAGTCAGCATTGCACTGATGGTAAAAGTGAACCTCAAATTTACACACACACATTTACACACACAGAAATTTACACAAGCACATACATACAGACACATTCCCCGTGGAAGTTGGCACTGCAATGATAGTGAAAGTGAACCTCAAATTCACAGAGAAATTTACACACACACATTTACACACAGAGAAATTCACACAGAGAGAGAAATTTACACATACACCCATAGACACATCCCCTGTGGAAGTCAGCATTGCACTGATGGTAAAAGTGAACCTCAAATTTACACACACACATTTACACACACAGAAATTTACACAAGCACATACATACAGACACATTCCCCGTGGAAGTTGGCACTGCAATGATAGCGAAAGTGAACCTCAAATTCACAGAAATTTACACACACACACATTTACACACCTAGAAATTTACACAAACACATTCCCCGTGGAAGTCGGCACTGCAATGATGGTGAAAGTGAACCTCAAATTCACAGAGAAATTTACACACAGACATTTTCATACATAGAAATTTACACACACTTACATATAGACACATTCCCCGTGGAAGTCACCACTGCAAAGATGGTGAAAATGAATATTAAATTTATACACACTCACATTTACCCACATAGAAATTTACACACACACACACACACACCAAAGATGCTGAATCCGAGCACCAAACTCAACTCAACAATGAAGACAAGGGCAGGAAGTCCTCGACTTATAACTATTCATTTAGTGACAGTTCAAAGTTACAATGGCACTGCAAAAAAAAGTGACTTATGACCACTTTCCACACTTAACGACGATTGCAGCATCCCTGCAGTCCCGTCATCAAAATTCAGACTCTTAGCAACCGACTCGTAGTTATGACGGTCGCAGTGCCCCAGGGTGTGTGTGTGTCACACAATCCCCTTTTGCAACCTTCTGATAGGCAAAGCCACAGGGCGGAAAGCTGGGATTTGCTTAACGACCGTGTTTCTAACAACACAACTGCAGTGATTCACAGCAGCGGTGGCAAGGAAGGTCGTAAAATGGGACAAATTTCTCCTTATCAAATGTCTCGCTTAGCAACAGCCGTTTTGGGCTCAAATGTGGTCGTAAGTCGAGGACTGCCTGCACTTAGTCGCACCCTCTCCTTTTCTCACAACAAACCTCCCGTTTATGCCGGATGTCGCCTTCCCCGATGGCGTCAGGTGTCAATCAAATTTATTGCCCATCCGGGCGAGGTTCTGATTGTCCAGCAGAGGGCAGCACTTGGCCTACTTTTGACTCCCAACAGGGTTCAGCAGTTGACATTTGGACAGGAGGCCACCAGGTGATCCCAGGGCCCAAAAACCTTAACTGGGAAGTTGAAGCTCCGAGGAGACTTGACTTCCGGTTCTGACCGTCCCCGGACAATGCCTGGTTCCCAGAATCTTATTGCTGTGGATTTGGGGCGGGGGGGTTGGGGTGTGTATGTAGGGGAATGGAAGGGTGCATGGGGGTGTGCTGTGTTCCCAGGCGGGGTGGGGGGAGCTGCAAAAAAAAGAGGATGGGGGGGGCTTCTAAAATAGGTGGTGGGACTAGGAATGGACTATGTAGTCCGTGCAGCCCAGGGGTCTCCAACCTTGGCCACTTTTTAAGACGACATCATAGAATGACAGAGTTGGAAGGGACCTTGGAGGTCATCTAGCCCAACCCCCTGCTCGAGCAGGAGAGTCGATTCCAAAGATTAGCCTCTACCTAGGATCGAACTCACAAGCCTCCTGGTTTTGAGGCGAGAGTGCCACCTCTTAAGGCCACCGGAGATGCTTGTGGGCTTCGACTCCCAGAATTCCCCAGCCAGCCTTCTGGGAGTTGAAGTCCGCAAAAGTAGCCAAAGGTTGGACACCCCCAGTGTGTGGTCCCATGAGGCACTGCGCCTCAGGCTGTGGGGACATGGTTAGAGTGCATGAGGCTAAAGGCAGGAGAGTTAGGGGTCAGACTAGATGTCCTCTGGGGAAACCCTCGGTTAGGATAGTAGGCCCAGGATGTGGCCCTTCAAGGAGCATTTGGGTTAACAACTGGCATTGTCCTCGGTGATTCCAGGGGTTTCGAATGGGGAGGGGTGTGCAGTGTCAGCCTGGGTCCTCCCCCCACCCCCCAGCTGCGTGCATGGGCCTTGGAGTGGGTCTGGGGGTTGTTGTTTTTTGACTCCTTTCCTGGCCTCTGCAGAAGAACTTCGAGGAGCCCATCGCCCTCCAGGAGATGGACACCAGCAACGGGGTCCTCCTGCCCTTTTATGACCCAGATTCCAGCATAGTCTACCTGTGTGGAAAGGTAGGTCAACAGGGGAGGGAGGTCATTTACCCCCTGGGGGTGGGGTGGGGGGGGGCAGGGAATCCACTCTGGGGAGAAGAGGTCTTTCAGAAATGGGGTAGGGTCTCCTGCTTGGGCAGGGGGTTGGACTAGATGACCTACAAGGTCCCTTCCAACTCTGATTATCTGTTATCTGAGATGACTCCGCATGTTAATAAATTTGTTGTCTTAGCCAAGCTGAGTGCAGCCCCCACCCACCTTAGACCCACTGCACCGGTTTGGGGTGGGAATAAAAAGGGGGGGCAGGTGTAATTCAGTGTCACCCGCTCCTTGGAGGAAATAAAAAGAGAGAAAGAGAGTGAGTGAGTGAGTGAGTGAAAAGGAAGGAAGGAAGGAAGGAAGGAAGGAGGAAGAAGGAAGGAGAGAGAGAGAGAGAGAGTGAGTGAGTGGATGGATGGAAGGAAGGAAGAAGGAAGGAAGAGAGAGAAAGAGAAAGAGAAGAAAGAAAGAAAGAGAAAGAAAGAAAGAAAGAAAGAAAGAAAGAAAGAAAGAAAGAAAGAAAGAGTGAGTGGATGGATAGAAGGAAGGAAGGGGAAAGGAAGGAAGGAAGAAGAGGGAGAAAGATGGATAGGAGGAAGGTGAGAGGAAGTAAGGACAGAAAGAACAAGAATGAAAAAGAAAGAAAAGAAAAGAAAGAAGAAAGAAAGAAAGAAAGAAAGAAAGAAAGAAAGAAAGAAAGAAAGAAAGAAAAAGAAAGGAAGAAGAGGGAGAAAGATGGATAGGAGGAAGGCGGGAGGAAGAAAGGAAAGAAAAATGACAAAAAGAAAAAGAAAAAAAGAGAGGAAAAGGGAGGAAGGTGGATGGGAGAAAGGAAGGAAAGGCAAGAAGGAGAAAAAAAGAGAAAAAGAGAGGAAAGGAAGAAGAGGGAGAAAGATGGATAGGAGGAAGGTGGGAGGAAAGAAAGAAAAAGAACAAAAAGAAAAAGAACAAAAAGAAAAAAGAAAGAGAAAGAAAAAGAGGAAAACGGAGGAAGGTGTGGATGGGAGAAAGGAAGGAAGGAGGGGAAAAAAAGACAGGAAAGGAAGAAAGTCGGAGGAAGATGGGTGAGGAGGAAGGTGGGGGGAAGGAAGACGAGAGAAAGAAAAAAAGGAAAGAAAGAAAGGAGAAAAGAAAACAGAAAGAAAAGGAAAGAAGAATCTCAGCCGCAGATCCCGCTTTAGGGGAGAAAACCAGGACAGGTGATTTCCAGTTGCGGCATTTTGCAAACTGTCTGGGCTGGCTGGGGAGGAGCACCTTTCTCCCCCTTGCTGGAGGGGAGGGGAGGGGCAGCCGGCCTGAGACCCTCCTCCTCCTCCTCCTCCCCCTCCTCCCCCTCCCGTGCAGGGGGACAGCAGCATCCGCTACTTCGAGATCACGGAGGAGGCGCCCTACGTCCACTACTTGAGCACCTACAGCAGCAAAGAGCCACAGCGCGGCATGGGCTTTATGCCCAAACGGGGACTGGACGTCAGCAAGTGTGAAATCGCCAGGTGAGACTCGGACAGGTGGGCGGGGGAAGAGTGGGGGGGTGGGGGGAACAGCCAAGTGTTGGGATCTCTAGGGCAGAAATGCAATGAAGACCCTTCACAACACATGCGAAGTGTGTTTCAGAGTCGGCTAGCTGTCAGGATTCCGGCAGTGACCCCCATTTAAATCAGGAGTCTCGAGCCAAACTTCCAAAACTTCCAAAGGATTTATTTGGAGGGAACATGTCCGGCACTGCCTGGGTGCAGCCGACTCTGAGGCACGTCATTCACGGTCACCCTGGACCCTGGTTTTCTCCCCCACCCCTCTGGGTGTATCGTAATTCGTATTCTCCAATGGGACACCTCCATAGCCCAGAGTCACCAATCATGCTCTCCAGTTAGGATTTTGCACGGCAGAAACTTCAGTCACCTAAGTGTTCTGACCCAAACCTTGTTCCAAGGAAACAAACACGAAATGGAGGTAACAGCAACACCTTTAAAGGATACTAAAATAAAATAAATCACCCATGACATTTTTCATGATGCAAAAATGTAACCTAAAGGCAGCAGATAATTTTGACTGAGGCGGGGGGTTCCAAAGCCGAAGGAATCCTTTTCCGCTCTCTTAAGCCAGAGCCTCTACTACTAATATGGAGGCTCACAATGGCCTCATCCCCCCCCGCAAACATTTCTGAGATATTTCTCCCCACCCCCTCGTCCACAGCACTGCACCCCACAGGCATTGCCCACCCCCAAAAGCTTGACTCCACCTCCACCTCCCAGGAGGATTGTAGGAGGAAATTGGTGGCAAAGAGAAAATCTTGTCCAACTAATAAATTATATATTCAGATGCTTTTTGGAACTGCAGCTCTCTACATCCCAGGCCAAGTATAGCTAAACTGATGTAGGATCTAAATTATAATTTAGATTTAGGCTCTAAATTATAGCTTATCGTTAATTAATTATTATATATTATTCACCTTCTGTTTTTTGGGAACATGGGTGCTGAAGGATGGCCATTTTCCAGCCAATAAATCCAATTAAAAGGTGCAAGGCTTTGTAAGCTGCAGTATTTTTCAAACTTTTAACCACTCTAAGAGGGGTGGACTTCAACTCCCATCAACGCTGGCTGGGGAATTCTGGGAGTTGAAATCCACGACACTTAAAAGTGGTGGAAATTGAGAACCATTGGGCTTAATTTGGTGGGTGAGGGAAGGAGAGGGGATTGTGTGATTTTAAAAGAAATTTCTTGTGCGGTGGGGTCAAAAAAACGCCCTCTTCAGACACAAAGGGATTTCTATTCTACTCCCTCTACTCCTTTATTTTATTGATTTGATTTGTCAATCCTTACAAGATAATAGGTATAAGTATAAACATGGGGAAGAATACAGGAAATAGGTACGAATAAATGGGGACAATAGGACAGGGACGGTAGGCAGGATGGTGCACTTATGCACACCCCTTACAGACCTCTTAGGACTGGTTATTCCCTTCCTTCCTTCCTTCCTTCCTTCCTTCCTTCCTTCCTTCCTTCCTTCCTTCCTTCCTTCCTCCCACTCCCTCCCTTCTTTTCTCCCTCCATTCTTTTCTCTCCTTCCTTCCTTCCTTCCTTCCTTCCTTCCTTCCTTCCTTCCTTCCTTCCTTCCTTCCTTCCTTCCTTCCTTCCTTCCTTCTCCTTCCCTATTCTCCTTCCTCCCTTCTTTCCTTCTTTCATTTTTTATTTATTTTTATTGATTTGATTTGTCAATCGCTTACAAGATAATAGGTATAAATATAAACATGAGTAAGAATACAGGAAATAGGTAACAATAAATGGGGGCGATAGGGCAAGGACAGTAGGCACAATGGTGCACTTATGCACGTCCCTTGCAGGCCTCTTAGGAATGGGTATTCTCTCCCTTTCTTTCCTTCCTTCCTTCCTCCCAATCCCTCCCTTCTTTTCTCTCCTTTCTTCCTTCCTTCCTTCCTTCTCATTTTCCTTCTGTCTTTCTTTCGTCCCTCCCTCCCTTCTTGTTTTCCTTCCTTCTCTCCTTCCTTCTCATACCTATCACCTTTTTCCTTCCTTCCTTCCTTTTTTATTTATTTATTTTTATTTGATTTGTCAATCGCTTACAGGATAATAAGTATAAGTATAAACATGAGTAAGAATACATGAAATAGGGACGAATAAATGGGGACAATAGGACAGGGACGGGAGGCAGGATGGTGCGATTATGCACGCCCCTTACAGACCTCTTAGGAATGAGTTCTTCTCTCCCTTCCTTTCCTTCCTTCCTTCCTTCCTTCCTTCCTTCCTTCCTTCCTTCCTTCCTTCCTTCCTTCCTTCTCCTTCCCTGTTCTCCTTCTTTCCCCTTCCTTCTTTCCTTTCTTCCTTCATTTTTTATTTATTTTTATTTGATTTGTTGATTGCTTACAAGATAATAGGAATAAGTATAAACATGAGTAAGAATACAGGAAATAGGGACGAATAAATGGGGAAAATAGGTCACGGACGGTAGGCACGATGGTGCACTTATGCACACCCCTTACAGACCTCTTAGGAATGGGTATTCTCTCCCTTCCTTCCTTTCCTTCCTTTCCTTCCTTCCTTCCTTCCTCCCAATCCCTCCCTTCTTTTCTCCCTCCCTTCTTTTCTCTCCTTCTTTTCTCTCCTTCCTTCCTTCCTTCCTTCCTTCCTTCCTTCCTTCCTTCCTTCCTTCCTTCCTTCCTTCCTTCCTTCTCCTTCCCTGTTCTCCTTCTTTCCCCTTCCTTCTTTCCTTTCTTCCTTCATTTTTTATTTATTTTTATTTGATTTGTCGATTGCTTACAAGATAATAGGTATAAGTATAAATATGAGTAAGAATACAGGAAATAGGGACGAATAAATGGGGACAATAGGACAGGGGCGGGAGGCAGGATGGTGCGCTTATGCACGCCCCTTACAGACCTCTTAGGAATGGGGTGAGGTCAATAGTGCATAGTTTGAGGTTAAAGTTTTTGGGGTTTGAGGATGTGACAACAGAGTCAGGCACAATAGAAATCCATTTTTGAGTGTGATTCACAAGCAGGAAGAGGATTATGGGATGCGGGGAAGGGATGAGGGTGGGTGGTTGGGGGGAGCCTTACGCAAAACCCCAGCCATGCCAGACCCAAAACTTTCTTCTCTCTCCCCACAACCACACAGGTTTTACAAGCTGCACGAACGAAAATGTGAGCCCATTGTTATGACTGTACCCCGAAAAGTGAGTCTTTTATGAATGGGACGGCCCAATTGTCTGGTATGGAGTAGTAGGGTCTCTCGCCTGAGCAGGGGGGGTTGGACTAGAAGACCTTCAAGGTCCCTTCCAAGTCTGTTATTCTGTAGATCACTTTAGATCACTTGCATGGGATTCAAACCGAAGGACAGAAAGACTTTTACTGTGGAACCCCAAATCTCCATTACAAAGGATGTGAGCATCCTTCAGCCTGCATCTAGCCTGTTGTTGCATTTCATCCTTTTTCCTTGCAGTGCTTCTAACTTTAAAATGCAATGTCTTCAAACTAAAATGTATTTGCCAACCTTGGCAATCTTTAAGATGGGTGTATTCCCTTTCCCAGAATCCCCCAGCCAGCCTGCTTTAAGAGGGGTGGGCTTCCACTCCCAGAATCCCCCAGCCAGCATCCTTTAAGAGGGGTGGTCTTTCGCTCCCAGAATCCCCCAGCCAGGATGCTTTAAGAGGGGAGGGCTTCCATTCCCAGAATCCTCCAGCCAACATACTTTAAGAGGGGTGGTCTTTCACTCCCAGAATCCCCCAGCCAACATACTTTAAGAGGGGTGGACTTCCACTCCCAGAATCCCCCAGCCAGCCTGCTTTAAGAGGGGTGGACTTCCACTCCCAGAATCCCCCAGACAGCCTGCTTTAAGAGGGGAGGGCTTCCACTCCCAGAATCCCCCAGACAGCCTGCTTTAAGAGGGGAGGACTTCCACTCCCAGAATCCCCCAGCCAGCCTGTTTTAAGACAAGTGGACTTCCACTCCCAGAATCCCCCAGCCAGCCTGCTTTAAGAGGGGTGGACTTCCACTCCCAGAATCCCCCAGCCATCCTGCTTTAATAGGGGAGGACTTCCACTCCCAGAATCCCCAGCCATCCTGCTTTAAGAGGGGAGGGCTTCCACTCCCAGAATCCCCCAGCCAGGATGCTTTAAGAGGGGTGGGCTTCCACTCCCAGAATCCCCCAGCCAGGATGCTTTAAGAGGGGTGGACTTCCACTCCCAGAATCCCCCAGCCAGGATGCTTTAAGAGGGTTGGGCTTCCACTCCCAGAATCCCCCAGACAGCATCCTTTAAGAGGGGTGGGCTTCCACTCCCAGAATTTCCTAGGAAACATGCTTTAAGTCTTAGAGGGTTGATTATTTCCTAGCTGGGGAATTCTGGAAGTCCACACAATTTAAGGTTGCCGGAGCTGGCAAAGACTGGTACAACTTCCAGAGACTTACAAAACCCCTCTCCCCATTCCCGGCAGTCGGACCTCTTCCAGGATGACCTCTACCCGGACACCCCGGGCCCCGAGCCGGCCCTGGAGGCGGATGAATGGCTGGCGGGGAAAGACGCGGAGCCCCTCCTGGTCTCCCTGCGGGACGGCTACGTCCCCCTCAAGAACCGGGAGCTCAAAGTCAGCAAGAAGAATGTCCTGGACAGTAAGCCCCCGCCCGGTTCACGCAGGAGCCTCTCCAGCTGCGACTCCAATTTTTCTGTGAGTTGTTGACCGTTTTGTGTGTTTGTGTGAGAGAGAGACAGGGACAGAAAGAGAGAAAGAGACAGAGAAGAGAGAGAGAGAGAGACAGAAAGAGACAGAGAGAAGGAGACAGAAAAAGAGAGAGAGACACACACACACACACACACACACACACACACAGACAGAGATTGAGAGAGACAGAGAGAGACAGAGCCACAGAGAAAGAGGAGACAGAGACAAAGAGAGAGACAGAGAGAGACAGAGACAAAGGGAAAGAGACAGAGAGAGACAGAAAGAAAAAAGAGAGAGACAGAGACAGAGAGACAGAAAGAGACAGAGAGAGACAGAGACACAGAGAAAGAGAGACAGAGAGAGGAGACAAGGACAGAAAGAGAGAGAGAGACAGAGAGAGAGAGAGAGAGAGAGAAAGAGAGACAGAGAGAGAGAGAGAGAGAGAGAGAGAGAGAAAGAAAGAAAGAAAGAAAGAAAGAAAGAAAGAAAGAAAGAAAGAAAGAAAGAAAGAAAGAAAGAAAGAAAGAAAGAAAGAAAGAGAAAGAAAGAGACAGAAGGAGAGACAGACAGACACACAGAGAGAGAGACAGAGACACAGAGAAAGAGAGAGACACAGAGAGGGACACAGAGAGACAGAAGACAGACAGACAGACAGACAGACAGACAGAGACAGAGAGAGAAAGAGATAGAGACTGTGGATTTTGTCTGAAAATCCACTGAGCCCCTTCTTGCTTCTTTAACGGACATACCTCCTTTTCTTTCTCCTCCTTTTTTCCTCTTTCTTCTCCTCTCCTCCTTTCTTTCTTCTCCACTTATCCTTTTCATTTCCTTCCTCCTCCTTCCTTCTTTCTCCCTCTCTTTCTCCCTCTCCATCTCCTCCTTTCTTTCTTCTCCTTTTCGTTCTTGTCATCCTCTTCTTCTCTTCCTCTTTTTTCTTTCTTTCTCTTTCTTGCCTTATCCTTTTCATTTCTCCTCATTTTTTTTCCTTTTTCTCCTCTTCCTTTTTCTCCTCCTCCATCATCATCTTCTCCTTCTCCTTTTCTTTCTCCTCTTCCTCCCCTTCCTCTTCTATTTTCTTTTCCTCCTCCTCCTCCTCCCCTCCTCCTCCTCCTCCTCCTCCTCCTCCTCCTCCTCTTCTCCCCCCCCAGACCTCCACCCTTGAAGACCTCTTGCAAGAAATCCGCACTCTGCGCCAGACCATCGAAGACCACGAGAAGCGCATCACCGACCTGGAAAACACGCTCTGCGAACTCGCAGATGTGACGGACTAAAGCCTCTTCCCCGCACCCAAGAGAACGTTGCCCTCCGGGAGGCGAGATCGAGCATCTCTGCCCGCATCCACACCTGCTTTCTCCTCCTCCTCCTCCTCCACCCAGTGGGCATTTGTAGGGGCTGCTGCCCGTTGGCAGGGAACGGCCCTCCTCTCCCTCTCATCCCTTTCTCTCCAACCGGACCCCCCGGGGCTGCCTTGAATATTGTGGAGTGGAAGCAGATTTTTTTTGGAGAGAAAAGGGTCTTCCGTGGACTGTTGGACGCTGGAGGGTGGGATGGGGTGTGTGTGTGAGGTAGGGTTGGTATGATGCCAACTCACCTTTCGTTTCCCCCCCCCGCCCCCCAGGGATGGGGCGAAGGGGTTGGGGGTTGCTGTGAGCCACAGGTGTGTTGTGAGTTTTGCAGTGCAATGGACCCTTAGATTGGCAAGGTTAGGAACGGGCCTGGGTCTGTGGAGAGGGAAGGGGGAGAGAGAAGGGGGCAGCCAGACCCTGCTGGCAGGGGGATGGTTTTACCAGAGGTGTGTGTGTGTGTGTGTGTGTGTGTCAAGAGGATTCTCCAGCCCCTGCTGGAAGGGGAGGGGGCTCTCCGAGGGGTGGCACTTCCGTGATAAATTGAGGTGGTATTGGGGGGGGGGGTGTTGCCTGCAGCCTTGTGGCGAAGGGAGAGCGGTGGCATTTTCCATCTCAATTGCTGAATGTTGTACGGAGGTTGCACAACTGGGTCAGGCCCAGATTGTGCAGCTGTGGGGGGGGGGAGGGATGTGGTGTGGTGGAGGATGCTGGGTTACAGCAATGCCTCCCCTTCCCCACACCTGCTTGTAATGCGAAGGACCCCCTCCGTTGGGGAGGGGGAGAGAGAGAAATGAAGGCCATTGCTCATTTGCATATGCTGATAAATATATAGATCTATATATATATATATATATAATGTGGCTCATTTCCAATGGCTGATCAGACTTCTTGGCTCCGAGTTATTTTCTTCAGGTGGGAGGGAAAGGGAAACGGGCAAGCCTGGGACCCAGCTGGATGCCCTTGCGGGACCCCACAAGCAACCTCAGCCGCATTCTCTCTCCACGCACAGCCCTGCAAGCTGGGGGATTCTGGGAGTTGAAGTCCCCGTCCTCTGTCTCAAAATGGCCGAAGTTGAAAGACCCTGAACTATGTAAATACAGGCAGTCCTCATCTTACGACCGACCCTTGAGCCCCAATTTTCTGTGGCTAAGCGAGACGGCCATGAAGTGAGCTTTTGCCCAGTTTTACCCCCTTTCTTGTCCGTAGTTGTAGTGAAGTCAGTCAAACGGTGGTTAAGTGAATCCGGCTTCCCCCATAGGACTCTTACTTGTCCTAAGGTCACCAAAGGGGATCACATGACCCTCCCAGCCATCATAAACATGAGTCAGTTGCCCAAGAGTCTGAATTTTGATCACGTGACCCCTGGGGAATGCTGTAACGGTTGTTAAGCGTGGAAAAAAAACCCCGGTCCTAAGTCGCTTTATTCATTGCCATTGGAACTTTGAATGGTCACTAAATGAACCGTTATAAGTCGAGGACTGCCTGTACAGTCCTTTGTAATAGGGCAACAAAATCAAGAACTGCAGAATCCCAGTCGAGCTCCAGGGGGCAGTCCTGAGCAGAGATTTCCCCCAAACCTAACTCTGTCCTGCCACCTGGTGGCCGTTGCAATCTTTGCAACCCAGATTTCATTGCTTTTGTTAAGTCCTCAAGGTACAACCGTTCATTTAGCACATTTCCAAGGGGCTACCGCACTGGGGGGAAAAAAGGGGGTTTATAACTGGACCTCGATCAAGTCATTTTTTTTTTTAGAGCCATTGTAATTTTGAACAGTCGCTAAACGAGGTCGTAACGTCAAGAACAACCTGGGCCAGAACATTGCTGACGAATCATCATCTATCTATATGTATATAAAGCGAAATTATCACTCGCGCATCATCACAAAATCTCCAGCACCGTAAAGTCTACAAACTTGAAATTCAGCCCGTAGGTTCCTCTTGGCTCCTAGGGGCTCCCTAAGAAAGGTTTTTTCCAAATGACCCTCAGAGCATTTAGAGTGTATTTTTCCTATATTATTATTATTATTATTAATTATTATTAATTATTATATTATTAATTATTATTATTATTATTATTATTATTATTATTATTATTATTATTATTATTATTATTATTATTATTTTATTCCAAATGCAAAACACAAGCAGAGGAGTTTCAGTTTCAGTTTCAGAGCACCAAGCAGTTTTAGTACACAACAGTTGAGCTAAGCCATGCCCAGGCTCCTTGCTGTCTCCTTGCTCACACACAGCAAATACTGTTTCAGTTTCCAAACAGCCCTCCACTCTCTCACCCATGTCAGGACCCCTAGCCAGATGAATACCGATGGACGCTGGTAGACAAGAGGCAGAATGTTTCCCCTTCCTTATTTTCCTCCGCAAAAACTAAGCCCCACCATATAGTTTCTTGCTCACACAGCAAATACTGTTTCAGTTTCCAAACAGCCCTCCACTCTCTCACACGCTGACAAGACGCTAGCCGGATGAATACCGATGGACGCTGGTAGACAAGAGGCAGAATGTTTCCCCTTCCTTATTTTCCTCCCCCAAAACTAAGCCCCACCATATAGTTTCTTGCTCACACAGCAAATACTGTTTCAGTTTCCAAACAGCCCTTCACTCTCTCACACACACTGACAGGACCCTAGCCGGATGAATACCGATGGAGGCTGGTAGGGCAGAGGCAGAATTTCCCCCCTCCCCTCTATTTTCTTCCCCAACCACATAGTTTCGTAGCGAAGCACAGGTATCGAGCTAGTGTACAATATTTGGATTTTTTGGGGGGGGAAGAGGTGGGACGTCCCATTTGCAAACCCTGCGATTGGAAGTGCAGCTTCCAATGTAAGCAAAGCAGCCTTTTGCCCCCTCCCTAAATGCCCCCTGCTGCCCCCCAACCCCCAAAAACACAGGCAGAAACAAGCGAGGGTTCTTAAGGTATTTTATTGGTGTTTCTGTGCAGGTAAACACACCTGGCCCCCCTCCCCAGGTGATGCGTCTCCATCGCCCATCCCCCGGATGTGTGGGGTGCCCAGAAGCCCCCTCCCCTTCTTGCAAACGCTGTAGTTTGACCTTTGGGCCCTCCCACCTCCCAAAACACAAGGCCCCCCCCTCTGGCTTCCCTGGGGAGGGGGGTGTAACAGAAGAGGAGGGGGCTATAGCCTTCCCCCGCCATCCTCACCCCTTACCCTGGCATAGGGGGTCTCAACGTGTGTCCCCCCCAGAGTTTAGCACCATGGAACAACAGGGTTGTAACGAGCTTGCAAGGGGAAGAGGGGGGGGCTCTTCCTTGGAAATGGGGAGGTGGGGGGCTCACACACACCCCCGTCTTCCCATGCTCCCCCCTCCCACATGGCCTGTCCCCCTCCCCACATTGGCACGGCCTCCTCTTGCACTCCCCAATGCCAGCCTGGGTACCCCACAAATGTCCCTGGGGGAGGGAGAGGGGAGGGGTTCAGGTTTTTTGGGGGTTACAGCCACGAAACGAACCTGGAAGGCCCCCCAGAAGGCAAGTGGAGACCTGATTGGCAGGTGGAGACCTGATTGGCAGGTGGGGGGGGGTTAAGTGCACTTGGTGCTACTGGTGCAGAATGGGGGGGTGCTGGGAGATGGGGGTGGCGGAAACACACCCCCCAAAAACATTCTCGGGGGTTATTTTTGTGCTCGACAAAGTGGGAAAAGTTCTCCTTGGCTTCTGGGAAGGTGGGAGAAAAAAGGTAAAGATGGCGGCCGGGATGGCGCCAAGCCCGGCCCACTTTTTATTTTTTTATTTTCCGTGTGCTCGTCCCCGAAATTCAGGTTTCTTCTGTGCTAAATTAAACCAGGATTCATTCCCCTTAAACTGCTTTTTTTCTCCTTTTTTTTTCTTCCCGCCCTTCTTCTTCTTGCATTTGGCCTTTCCTGATTTCAAAACAGGTAGTCCTTGACTTACGATGGTTCTCTGGAACGGCCGACGTTACGACAACGGCGCTGGGGGAAAACAGTGACTTATGACCCGTTTAAGAGATATCAGAGTTGGAAGGGAACTTGTAGGTCATCTAGTCCAACCCCCCGCCCGCCCAAGCAAGAGGCCCTACACCACAGCCAGCCAGCTCCTCCCACCAACCTCTTGGAATTTGAAACGCTTTCTCGCACCGACGGGCCCTTGCAGCCTCAACATTCGCTCGCAATGTATGACGGTCGCAATGTTCCCCCCGGGGAGGGGGGCAGGTCACGCGATCCCCTTTTGTGACTTTCTGGGGGGGGGGGAAGCCAGATTCACTTAACAACTTAGGTGACGGACTTTTAACGGTCGCCACGATTTGCTTAACGACCGGCAAGAAAGATCGTTAAAAAAAGGCAGCAGAACTCGTTTGAGCAACAGTCTTGCTTAGCAACGGAAAGCTCGGCCTCCATTGTGGTCGTAAGTCGAGGATGACCTGCTCCTTGACTTATGACCAGTTTGGGGGAATGGATCCCCCCCCCCAGTTCTGAAGTTCCAAAGGTTGCTCCCCAAAAAAATGATCATATGGCCACATGTTGGCTTTCGGACACAATTACTTTCCTGCTTCTCACAGTGACGTGACCACATTTTATGCCGTTTTTGGCAAAAGTTGGGGGGGGGGAGAAATGGGGGGGGGGAGGAAATGGTCATAAGTCACAGCGTTCAATGCTGTTGCAAAGTCAAACGGTCCCAAAACAAAATGGTTGTAAGTTGAGAACTACCTGTAATTAGGACTGAAAAGGGGCCCCCTGGAGGTTGTCTAGTCCAACCTGCTCAAGCCGGGAACTCAGCATTTCCAACAATTAAGGTGTTAAGGTTCCCAACTTGCTCCCCCCCCCCAAAAAAATTGGCTCCTCCTCAATTTCCCGCCCCTCTTCCAATTGCACCCAGGTGAAGAATTGGGGTCTCGAATTCGGTTTGTAAAAAAACAACAACCCCAAGCTGGCCGCTAGAGGGCAGCGCCGACGGAGAGTGCTGGCACCCTCTAGTGGCGTTCTGGGGAACTGCACCCGATGGCTGAGATGCACCCTTACCTGCCCAATGGATGGAATCCAGAGCCTTGCAGCCTGCTTCTCCCCCCCAGCCTGGAAAAAAGGGGAAGGGAGCCCCTCCCCTATTTTATCGGGGAAGGGAGCTGGACAGTGGCCAACCATGGCCAGATTAAACCCTCCCACCGTCCCAGGAGGGTCGAATTAAATGGCTCAACTGTGAGAGGGGAAATGTGTCTGGACCCCCCCAACCTGCCAGTCCTCCCCCTTCCCTGACTGTGGGCCCCCCCCACACACACACACATCCCGCCCCACTCCATCCTGGTGGTACTCAGCTGAGCTCAAACTGGGGAAGGCAAAGTCTTGTTAAGCGCTGGCTGGTGCCCTCCCCCCCCCTCAGGGGACTGGCCGGGGCTGTGTGTGCGTGCCCCCCCACAAGACCCTCGGGGGGGTGGGGTGGAGAGAGAGATCCTATTGTTCGGTGAGGGAGAGGCGCAGGATCCGTTCCAGCTCTTCCTGCTCCAGGCGCAAACGGCGTTCGGCCTCTTCCTGCTCTTTGGCGGAGAGCGCCATGGCCAGGCGCAGCTGCTCGGCGTAGGTGGGCAGACCGTGGCCGGGCCCACGGCCTGCTGCGGGGGGCGGCGGCTGCGGGGTGGCAGGCCGCGGGGGTGGGGTGTGCTGGGGTGTCCTGGGTGGGGGTGGGGTGGGAAGAAAAGGAAGAGAGGTTAGCCGAGGATCTGGTGGTGTGGGATGGTTCCTAAACAATGCTTCTTCGTGGACCCCTGCGTTGTGCTCCCTTTGTGGATTGAGGGCTCCTTGGCGCTTTCTTGCAGACGTTTCATGACCCAGCTAGGGAATATCATCAGTGCTAGAAGGGGGTTTGGGGAGGGAGGGAGGGGGAGGAGGAGGAGGAAGAGAAGGAGGAGGGGGAGGAGGACAACAGTGGGGTCCTTGATGTCCGCTGAGCTTGGTGGTTTTCTTGCAGACGTTTCATGACCCAACTAGGGAATGTCATCATCTGAAGGGAATGCTGGATGGAAGGGGAATGGGGTTCATGGAGGAGGAGGAGGAGGAGAGGAGGAGGAGGAGGAGGAGGAGAAGAGGAGGAGGAAGAGGAGGAGGAGAGGAGGAGGAAGAGGAGGAGAGGGGAGGAGAAGAGGAGAAAGAGAGGAGGAGGAGAAGGAAGAGGGGAGGAGAAGGAGAGGGAGGAGAAGAGGAGGAGGAAAGGAGGAGGAAGAGGGGAGGAAAGAGGAGAAGGAGGAGGAAGAGGGGAGGGAAGAGGAGAAAGAGGAGGAGGAGAAGGAGGAGGAGAGGGGAGGAGAAGAGGAGAAGGAGGAGGAGGAGGAAGAGGGGAGGAGAAGAGGAGGAGAAAGAGAGGAGGAGGAGGAAGAGGGAGAAGAGGAGGAGAAGAGGAGGAGGAAGAGGGGAGGAGAAGAGGAGGAGAAAGAGGAGGAGGAGGAATCGTCCTTGACCAATAGAAGGGAGTATTTGTAGCTCAAGGTTGAACTGTGGGGTTTTCGATGCTCTCTGAGCTTGGATATTTTCTTGCAGACATTTCACGACCCAAACTAGGTAACATCATCAGTGCTACTGGTATCAAGGACTCTTTACTAGCACCTTAACAGCACTGATGATGTTACCCAGTTTGGGTCGTGAAATGTCTGCAAGAAAACAACTAAGCCCAAACTGCACCAAGAACCCCCAAATCATCCTCCTCCCCTCCTCCTTCTCCTCCACTCCATGTAATACCCCCACTCCCTTCTAACACTGATGATGTTACCTAGTTGGGTCATGAAATGTCTGCAAGGAAACAACCCAGCTCGGGGACCACCAGGGGCCCCTCATTTTAATCCCTGAGCTACAAATATTCACGCTGCTTAGCTTTAGGCCTCCTTCACGCCCAGTTATTTTTTGTGTGTGACTTATTTGTCTCGCGTTTAATTCAACAAGTTTGTGTTAGATGATAGTACCGCAGATCCAGAAAAACTGGGTTAAATTGAGGGCAAAAACCCAGATTAAAACTCTGTTTAAACCCAGCTGGAGGGTAAAAAAAATTTTTGACTGGTTCCGCATCTGTCTAAATTCACATCCTTCTGGATTTAACACATTTACTAAGCAAAGGAACTAGGTTGGATTTTGCCTCCAGCCGTGCCAAATAAGAAAAGAGAGAGATTTATAGGGAGTCCTTGACTTACGACCACAGTTGAGCCCAAAATGCCTGTCACTAAAGCGAGACAGTTGTTAAGTGAGTTTTGCCCCATTTTATGACCCTTCTTGCCACTGTTGTTAAGTGAATCACTGCAGTCATTCAGTGAGTCACACGGTTGTTAAGTGAATCTGGCTTCCCCCGTTGACTTTGCCCGTCAGATGGACGCAAAAGGGGATCGATCACGTGACCCCCCCGGGACCCTGCAACCGTCATAAATATGAGTCAGTTGCCAAGCAGTCTGAATTTGGATCACATGAGGTCGTAAGTGTGAAAAACAGAGGTGAGTCACTTTTTTTTCCCAGCGCTGTTCTAACTCCGAATGGTCACTAAACTGACTGGTTGTAAGTCGAGGATTGCCTGTAAGAGCGTGAAATTGACAAATATTCAGAACAAGGATGTGAAATTGACACATCCCAAAGAGGAAGTGAAACTGGGAGAGGACCTCACCTGTTGACTCTGCGCCCTTCCTGGGACACTGGCAGCGTACCTGGTTTGCTGTTGGTTAACGCTTCCCAAATAGTCACCTGCAGGAAAGGGAGACAGGTCATTTGACTCCCTCAAAGTGCAACTTGAATATTTAAGAAGAGAAGAATAGAATACAGAAGGAAGAGAAGAGAAATAGAAGAGAAGAGAGAATAGAATAGAGAGAATATGGGAATAGAAGAGAAGAGAAGAGAAGAAATAGAACAGAAATAGAACAGAATAGAAATAGAAGAGAAGAGAGAAGAGAAGAGAAATAGAAGAGAAATAGAAGAGAAAAGAGAAGAGAAAAGAAGAGAAGAGAAATAGAAGAGAAGAAAGAAGAGAAATGAGAAAAGAATAGAGAAGAGAATAGAGAAGAGAATAGAAATGAAAAGAATAGAGAACAGAATAGAGAACAGAATAGAATGGAATGGAATGGAATGGAATGGAATGAGAAGAGAAATAGAATAGAAGAGAAATAGAAGAGAAGAAAGAAGAGAAATAGAAAAGAACAGAGAATAGAATAGAGAATAGAACAGAAGAATAGAAGAGAAGAGAATAGAATAGAATAGAATAGAATAGAATAGAATAGAATAGAATAGAATGGAATGGAATGGGATGGGATAGGATGGGATGGGATGGGATGGGATGGGATAGGATAGAAGAATGGAATAGAAGAGAAGAGAAATAGAAGAGAAGAGAAGAAGAGAGAAGAGAAAAGAAATAGAAGAGAGAGGAGAGAAAAATAGAATAGAATAGAAGAGAAGAGAAGAGAAGAGAAGAGAAGAGAAGAGAAGAGAATAGAGAAGAGAAGAGAAGAGAAGAATGGAATAGAAGAGAAATAGAAGAGAAGAGAAGAATAGAGAATAGAGAATAGAAGAGAAATAGAAGAGAATAGAGGAATAGAATAGAATATAGAACAGAACAGAACAGAATAGAATAGAATAGAATATAGAATAGAGTAGAATAGAATAGAATAGAATAGAATAGAATAGAATAGAATAGAATAGAATAGAATAGAATAGAATAGAATATAGAATAGAACAGAACAGAACAGAACAGAATAGAATAGAATTCAGTACAATTCAATACAATTCAATACAATACAATACAATACTGGTCGCCAACCGGTGGGCTGGGGACCACTGGTGGTCCGTCAGAAAATTTTGGTGGTCCACAGAGAAATGCCCCCCCCAAAGCAATTAATCCAGGCTGCGCGGGAACACAAGGCTGCGCCGTCCACATGGCCCACCCACTATTTTTGAGCCAGATCTCCTCTAATCCTCAAGAAAATGAAAGGACATGTTGACACGAATCCATCTAACCTTTGCTCTTTGCTTCTGTTAAAGAAGTTTGCTTGTACTATTTGGCTAATGATGGGAATTCATTCTGTAAGAGAATTGTATCCTTTTCTATCTGGTTTCTCGCCTCCGCAATTTGCTAGGCCCATCCTTGGGGACCATTCCCAGGAACATCCTGCTCCATAGATAAGTGGGAGGGCCGCCTAGGAGCACGGACACACAAGGGATACTGTGTGTAAAATAACAAGGTATGGATAGAGCACGGAGGACCAAGACCGCTCCATGGGTAAGGAAGGGAAGGTCGTGGGTAAGACACTGCCCACATTGATAACAAACCTTTATGTCTGATTGAATAAACTTTGTTTCTATCAGCGTAAAATGTATATAATACTCTGAGCCACTCTCGCAAGGTGTGGCGATTCCTTACATGCATGTTGTCTGTATGTTTTGGACACAGCATTTGTCACGCCCCTGTTAGAATCTGACTCCGAGGGAAAGGAGGAACAGGGAGTGGGAGTGTGGCTCCGGAGGCTGTGGAGGAAACTGGGGAAAGGCACAGGCCAGCTGGGCATTTAGAGGAAGACCCAGGCCCACCCCTCTCCATTATAGGGCACGCAGGGAGGAATGGATAAGGGAGAAATGTGAGTGGCGTGGTCTACAGGGGAGGAAAGGGCCCTGATCCCCTTCATGGGCTGCAGCTGGGAGGACTGTTTAAAAGGACAAACTGCGCATGGGCCAGTGCTGGAAGCAAAGCGTGAATTAATTCTAGTCTTTCAGTTCTTATCTGAGTTCTGGAGTTCCTTCCCAGTGTGTATATTTCGATATCTGTGGACGGCTTCAAGCCCTTATCCTGCCTGGTTTCACTAATTGCTTCAGTGTGGTTTGTGTTGTTGTTTTTTTCTATTTATCATTTATATGTATTTTGAGTTTGAACGGCATTTCTTCCTTTTCACGACTGTTTGTGGGGGAGTTTTTTTCTCCCCTTCCTCAGCCGGCTAAACTCCCTTTTCCAAAGGCGGTGGAGCGGCGGTCAGCAATGGCCGCCACCAAGAACCTCTCAGCCGGACAAGTTTTGTGCAGGAGGAAGTGGAGAAAGTGAAAGTCTTTGGCTGAACCGGGACAATAAGTAACATCTGAACAACCTGGAAATTTAGCTCTTTAAAGGATACATTGTTCCCAAGAAGATTGTAAAAAGTTGCGGATGAAAGTGAAAAGGGAAAGTTTTTTTCTGCTTCACTCTCCTTCCCTACAGAGATAGCAATGGAAATCGGAAACACCCGCTTTGGCAACAGAAGGTAACTAATTTTGAAAATTAAAGCCAAGGGGACATTAAAGATTTCTGAACATTGATATTTTAAAATCAAATATTTTTTTTTGCTATAAGTGGGAAGGGAGAGGCAAATGATTTATATTAAAATTCTGCTGGAGGAGACTGCTTGGAGTTTATAAGATCAGAGATTAAATTGTAATAAAGACTTCTAAGAAATCATTTTGGAATTGTGTAATTGAACTCTACCCCAGGAAGAGAAAGTATTAAAAGAAGAAAGTGCTAAATGAAACAGTTTGGGTTGATTTGGATTGCTTGATGTCTTTGGAACTTTTGCAAACTATTTTTTGAAAGCCTAAAAACACTTGGATTGTTTAAAAAAATAAAAATAAAACAATGGCATTATCTGTGGAAGAATTGAAAATGGAATTTAAAAAGCTAAAAGAAGAGGAACAAGAAGGCAAGGGCTCTTTTGGATCTGTTTTCCACTTCTTAGAAATGGCGATTTCTACCTATCAGGAAATACAGCAATTAGAAAGTTGGGAGGAAGAAGGAGAAGCCATCTTTAATGGACAAACTATTTTAGTTGATGAAGAAAAGGGAAAAGGCGGAAAGAAAATGGAGAATTCAAGATTTAAAAAAACAACCAAGAAAGGGAAAAATAAGGTGAAAAATCGATATAATGTCAGAAAGCAACAGAAAAGAGAAATACAACAGAGAGGGGAGACTAAAAGGGTGGAGATTGAGAGATGGGGGGGTAAAAAGATTAGATTTGACAAGAAAGGAAGGGAAAAAGGAAAAAGAAGTTATAAAGGCTTAAAACAAGATGCTAAAAAGCAGGGGGTTTTTTTAGAGATAAAGGGTAAAATACGATTTAAAGAGATTCTGCAAAAGTACACAAGATTGTATTGTAGTATTTGTATTTGAAATAGAGTTAGAAAACTGGAATATTATATGTGTTAATAGATAATTGGACCTTGGAGGCCAAGTTGAAGGAATGAAAGGGACTTCACCTGTTTTTGTGACTTTGTTGCTTTTATATCCCACCCTGGGTCATCACCGTAATCACCCAGACTTTTTTGCTTTGGCCAAAGAATAAAAAAAAAAGCGGTTATTTTTGCCAGCCTTCCCTCGCGTCGCACACTTTGGCATCTCCGTGGCTCAGGGAAACTTCTGGGACCTTACAGAATCACCCTGGATGCCTATTTTGGTAGCTGCAGCACCCTATCAATGGGATGGGCTTCAATGCCATTTCTGGCCCCTTTCACCTTTGACCTTCCCACGGATGCCCCGTCTCTGGGCCCCTCCGTCCCTCCAGGTCGGTTCTCCCCTACCTGGTCGTATTCACTGCCCGCCTCTAGCAAGCTCTGCTGAATGGCAAACTGCAGAAGGTCGTCTTCGTCCTCCCGCAATGGCTCTGGGTGCCTCCCGACGATGCTGTAGCCCTGGGGGGCTTCGAAGAGGGAGGGGTCCATCTCAAAGCAGCGGCAGGAGCCTGCGAGGAGGGAGTCCAACCACCATCAGAATAACAGAGTTGGAAGGGACCTTGTAGGTCATCTAGTCCAACCCCCCCCCCGCCCAAGCAGGAGACCCTACGCCATTTCTGACCGATGGGAGTCCAGTTTCTTCTTGAAAGCCTCCAGGGATGAAGCTCCCACAACTTCTGAAGGCAACTTCTGTGCCATGGGTTGATAGTTCTCCCTGTCAGGAAATTCCTCCTTATTTCCAGGTTGAATCCTGGGTCATTTTCCACCCATTATTCCTTGTCTGGCCTTCAGGTGCTTTGGAAAATAGCTTGACCCCTTCCTCCTCTCTGGGGCAGCCCCTCAAATATTGATAGACTGCTATCCTGTCTTCCCTGGTCCTTCTCTTCCCTAGACTAGCCAGCCCAGTTCCTGCAACCGTTCTTCGTATGTTTTAGTCTCCAGGCCTTTAATCATCTTAGTTGCTCTTCTCTGCACTTTTTCTAGAGTCTCAACATCTTGTTTGTAGTGACCAAAACTGGATGCAGGACTCTAGGTGTGGCCTTACTAAGGATAGGTAGGTAGGTAGGTAGAGATAGATAGAGACAGACAGACAGACAGACATGACAGATAGACAGACAAGACTAGCCATATCCAATTCCTGCAACCATTCATTATATTTCTTAGCCTCCAGTCCCTCCCATAGGATAGATAGACAGACAGACAGACAGAGATGAAAGATAGATGAGATAGATAAATAGATGATAGATAGATAGATAGATAGATAGATAGATAGATAGATAGATAGATAGACAGGCAAGACAGACAGACAGACAAGACAGACAGACAGACTAGCCAGGCCCAGTTCCTGCAACCGTTCTTCGTATGTTTTAGTGTCCAGTCCCCTCATCATCCTGGTTGCTCTTCTCTGCACTTCTACTCAACATCTTTTTTATAGTGTGGTGACCAAAACTGGATGTAGGACTCTAGGTGTGGCCTTACTAAGGCTTTATAGAGTGGTATTAGTACCTCCCTTGATCTTGATTGTAAAGGTAAAGGTAAAGGTGCCCCTCGCACCTATGTGCTACTCGTTCCTGGCTCTAGGGGGCGGTGCTCATCTCTGTTACAAAGCCGAAGAGCCAGCGGTGTCCGAAGACGTCTCCATGGTCAGGTACCCAGCATGACTAAATGCCGAAGAAGGCGCATGGAACGCTGTTCCCTTCCCACCTATTTTTCTACTTGCATTTGTACATGCTTTCGAACTGCTCGGTTGGCAGAAGCTGCTGGGACGAGGAACGGGAGCTCACTCCGTTATGCAGCGCTAGGGGTTCGAACCGTCAAACCACCAACCTTTCTGATCAACAAGCTCAGCGTCTTAGCCACTGAGCCACCACGTCCTGATCTCGATTGTATCCGTTAATGCAATTTAGGATTGCATTGGCTTTTTTGGCTGCTGCTGCACAACATTGGCTCCTATTTAGCTGGTTATCAACTAAGACTCCGAGATCCCCCTCCCAGTTCCTGCTATTGAGCCTGGTTTCACCCAGTCTATTATAGGTGTCCTTTGGGTTTTCCTTGCCTAAGTGTAGGACTTTCCTTTTCTCTACGTCGAATTTCATTTTGTTAGATAGGGCCCAGGGTTCTAGTCTGTCAAGATCCCTCTGGATCTTGAGCCCATCTTCTTGGGTGTTCGCTATTCCTGCCATCCAAGAAGCTTCAAACTTTTCTTTTTAATTACAATCTCTCTTATGTCGCTACTGACTCCCAGGGACGTTATCGTCCTAATCACCAAATTCTCAAAGCTTCTGAAATCATTAATCAATATTTATTTTCCCATTTTTAAAGTGGAAAGTAAATATCAGAAAGAACATTAAAAACAGCGAGCTTTACAAGCAAGAAGAAGTTATGGAAGAAAACATTAGATACTACTTGGAAGGAACAATCTCAGAAGAAAACAGAGAAGTACTTAATAAAGAAATAAGATTAACAGAGTTACAAAAGGCGATATGAAAACAAAAAAATAACAAAACACCACGCCCGGATGGTCTACCAGGCGAACTATACAAACATTTATCTGAAATATTTGAGCCAATATTACTGGAACTATATAATGAGGCATTAACGCAAGCTAGACTTCCGAGGTCCTGGTCCGAGGCATATATCTCCTTCATTGCAAAAGATGCGAACTATAGGCCAAACTCGTTGCTAAATACGGATTATAAGATAGTCATGACAATATTAGCAGAAGGAATGAAACCAATTTTGAGTGAGCTTATACATACACACCAGAATGGTTTCCTGCCAAATAGACAAATTAAAAACAATATTAGGACAGTACTAAATTCGATTGAATACTACGAAGCTCACCCAGAAAAACAGGCAGCTTTTAATTTTTTTAGATGCGCAAAAAGCATTCGATAATCTCAATTGGAAATTCATGCTATATCAAATTAAAAAGCTGAACTTTGGCACTAACATGGAAAAAAACACTACAAGAAATATACTCAAATCCAAAAGCAAGTGTATCATTAAATGGAGATCGCACTGAAGATGTTTGAAATTGCAAAAGGAGTGAGACAAGGCATTATTGCCTGTTATTTATCTTGTCTTTAGAAGTGTTGCTAGCTGCAACCAGACAAAACCCAGAGATTCATGGAATTAAAATTAGAAATGAGGAATATAAAGTTCAGGCATTTGCCGATGATTTCGTATTTATAGTGGAAGATCCAATGAATTCGGGACCAATACTGTTGCAACAAATCAAAAAATTTGGGGAAGTGGCAGGATTTAAAATAAATAAAAATAAAACTAAGATGATAGTCAAAAACTGTACAACAAAACAGAAAGTAGAATTAGAAAACATAATGGGACTGCAAATAGTAAAAAAGGTGAAATACCTGGGAATTTGGATATCACCCAGATGTTCATCATTAAAAGAGGACAGTTATGTTCAGATGACTCTGAATTCTTTACAATTTGGAACAATTGGTACAAATGGTTAACAAAAAGAACCAAGAAGTGAGACAAAAATGTTAATTGAAACAATCCTTAAGAATGTAAAATAAAATTTTATAAATTATATAAAGATATAAGAATAGAAATTATAGCTAAAGATATTATTTAGTAGTAGACAAATGCAATATAATGTATTATGATATTTAAACCAAAATCCTGTATAGATGCCAAGAACGTTGTTGATACCATGATGTTTTACGATGTAAAAATGAAAATTAATAAAAATATATTAAAAATAAAAACATCTTGACATGATCTCAGTGCATGGCCATCCATCCAAGGGGTGTGTTTTGGGCAGGGTGACCGAGCCTTGCGTGCATCATTAATAAAAAATTAAAGATATATTCCGTAACTGTTGGGATTCATTGTTGGAATGTACTGTATTTCTATGCAACAGCTACAGTGGTATTCAGTCAGTAGATGGCAGTATTTATAAGTTTGGCTCTATGGTATACTCTATGCTCTTTTGTTCTAAGTAGGAGTTCCTGTTTCCTGGAACAGTTATATAGATGAGCAGTAAAACACATGGTGACTGTTCTCTTTGTTTGCTCTATGTGGTGCTTTATATAAACAGAATTTCTAACAGTAACCTTCTCCAAGGGGGCTCCCCCACCTAGTTGGTGAGCCCAGAAATACTGGGGGGGCGGTATTTATCAAAAAATTTCAGAGATGGTCTGCAATGGGGGCACCACCCCCTTTTTCCACACATGTGTAACCCATGTGAAAAACTACAGTTAGTCTGCAACTTATAACCATTTATTTAGTGACCATTTAAAATTACAACAGTGCTGAAAAAAGTGACTCACGGCCGTTTTTCACACTTATGATTGTTGCAGCATCCCCCTGGTCACAAGTTCAAAATTTATTGGCAAGTGACTCATATTTATGATGGTCGCAGTGTCTCGGGGGTCACGTGATTCCGTTTTGCGTCCTTGTGACAAGCAAAGTCCATGGGGAAAGCCAGGTTCACTTAAACAACCGTGTTATGAACTTAAAGAGCCACAGTGATTCACTTAACGACTGTGGCAAGAAATGTCTTAACATGGGGTCAAACTCACTTAACAACTATCTTGCTTAGCCATGGAAATTCTGGGCTCAGTTGTGGTCATAAGTCGAGGACTGCCTGTAGCAAGCATCTAAATGCATACAGTCCAGAGTCACTGTTATGTCCCTGTTGGAATCTGATTCCGACGGAGAGGTGAAACAGCTGACAGGGAGCGGGAGTGTGGCTTCAGTGGCTGTGGAGGAAACTGGGGAAGGGCACAGTCCGGCTGGGCCTTCAGAGGAAGACCCAGGCCCACCCCCTCTTCATCCTAGGGCACACAGAGAGGAACGGATAAGGGAGCAACGTGGGTTACAGGGGAGGAAAGGGCCCTGATCCCCTTCGTGGGCTGCAGCTGGGAAAACAGGATTTAAAAAGGGTGTTTGCGCACAGCACCTTGCTGGTTTGTCAAGTCTTATCTGAGTTCTGGCATCCCCCCAACTGTGTGTGTTTCGTTATATTTTGGAAGTCTGCAGTTCCTTATCCTGCCCTGTCCAGTTAATTGCTGCAGCGTGGTTTGTGTTGGTTTTTTATTTATAATTTATATGTACTTTGCGTTCGGACGGAATTTCTTCCCTTTTAAAAAACTGTTCTTGGGAGAGTTTTTTTATCCAGCCGAGGATAACTGGACATTGGGGGCCAAGTTGGAGGAATTAAAGGGTCATTGCCTACTTTTGTGACTTGGTTGCTTTTGTGCCACGCCCTTTCGGGTCGTCGCAGTCCCTTTGGACAGTGAGGTGGGCAGCAGATCAATTTAATAAATAAATCAAATGCCGGCGATGCCATCTTGACTTGCGGTGACAGCCGTCCGAATCCCCCGCCTGGTTTTGCAGGGCATTTCCCGACCAGTGGTGGGATTCTACCCGTTTCCCTACTGGTTCGGTGACTGTGCACTTCGCGCATGGCGTGTGCATCTAATACGTGCATGCGCAGCTTTCCAAGTGCCAGCTGAGACTCTGCCGCGGCCCATCAGCCGAGAGGATAAAGAACAGAAAAGCTCAGGATTGGCTCTTCTAGCCGCCTCTTCGTTCCCTCCCAGCTGATCGTTGGAGGCTTTTTTTTTAACTACCGGTTTGGGTGAACCGGGCCAAACCGGGTAGCATTTCACCACTGTTCCCCACCCACCCATACCCTTGCCTCGTGTGTCTGTCCCCCCCCCTCCCCACTTACCGAGGGAGCTTGAGCTGCTAATGCTGGACCGGTCACTCCCGGGCGAGGGGGCATCGCTGCCGGGGCTGCCCGTAGGGCGGAGGGAGACCACCGGCTCGTCGCAGCCGTTCAGGTTGCCAAAGGTGATGCGGGCATTGAGGATGTGGAAGATGGGGATTTCTGGAGGCGAGAGCGAAGGAAGGATGTGTTTGTGTGTGTGTGTGTGTGTGTGTGTGTGTGTGTGTGTGTCTCAGTCCTGCTGCCTCCTTCAGCACAGGTAGAGAAGGAGGGTCACTTTAGGAAGAAAGACCCTCTTCACCTGAAGCACACCTGGTCTCTTCCAGTAGCCTCTCGGCTGGGTATCTTGCACTACAACTCCCATCTTCCACCATCGATGTAAAACAGAACAGCTCTCTCTCTCCTCTCTCTCTCTCCCTCTCTTCCTCCCTCCTTCCCTCTCTTCTTCTCTTTCTCTCTCAATCCCTCCCTGTCTTCCTCCTTCCCTCGCTCTCACTCTCTTCCTTTCCCCCCTCTCTCCTCTCTTCCTCTCTCTCTCTCCCTATCTTTCTCCATCTCTCTTCCTAGCTTCCTCCCTCTCTCCTCTTCCTCCCTTCCTCTCTTCCTCCCTCCCTCCCTCCCTCTCTTCCTCTTTCTCTCTCTCTCCCTCCCTCCCTATCTTCCTCCCCCTCTCTTCCTCCCTCTCTCCTCCCTATCTCTCTCTCTCTCTCCTCCTCTCTCTCTCCCTCTCTTTCTCCATCTCTTCCTTCTTCCTCCCCCTCTTCCTCCCCCTCTCTTCCTATCTTCCTCTCCTCCCTCTCCCTCCCTATCTTCCTCTCTCTCTTCCTCCCTCCCTCTCTCCCACTCTCTTTCACCATCTCTTCCTATCTTCCTCCCTTCCTCTCTCTCTTCCTATCTTCCTCCCTCTCTCTTCCTATCTTCCTTCCTCCCTCTCTCTCCCTATCTTCCTCTCTCTCTTCCTCCCTCCCTCTCTCCCACTCTCTTTCACCATCTCTTCCTATCTTCCTCCCTTCCTCTCTCTCTTCCTCCCTCTCTCTCTCTCTTCCTATCTTCCAGCCCTCTCTCTCTCTCTCTCTCACACACACACACCCTGGGGTTTGTACGATGAATGGATCTGTAACATCTGGGTCGGCATCTTCAGAAAACACACCAAAGCTTTTAACCCACTGCATTCCCACCAACCCCCGTGTTTCTCAAAGTCAGCCATTTGAAAAGGGGTGAACTTCAACTCCCAGAATTCCCTAGACAGCCTGGTTTAAGATGCGAGGACATCAACGCCCAGAATTCCCATACAAGAGAGGACTTGGCCCCCAGCCCCGGGTCGTCGTTGCGCCGTCTGATTGCTTTCGATGGGTCGAAGAGCTAAAATAAGATTGCTCTCTTACAATCCCTCTCTCTCCAATCTCTCCGCTCTGTTTTTAACTTCTGCCTGACCAGCGGTGGTAATTCAGCCGGTTCGCACCGGATCGGACGAACCGGTAGCGAGAATTTGGCGCGGGTTGCCAAACAGGTAGTAAGTTCTGGCTGGCCACGCCCCCCCCCGACCCAGTCGCCCTCCCACCCGATGCTCGCTCACCCTGCCCCACCTGACGCTCGCCTAAGGTATTTATTTCTTTTTTTTCCCCCCTCCTGACAATCAGCTGTACAACATTCAGCCGGTTCGCACCGGATTGGACGACCTGGTAGCGAGAATGTGCCAGGATTCCCTCGGCTGAACTCAGGAAGGCCAAAAATGGCTCAGCCACCCCTCTCCATTTTTTACTTTCCCGAGCATCAGGGGAGCAAAAAGCCCCGAGGCCCAGAAGCCCCCGCCAAAAAACCGGGGCTGCAAAAAGCCAAAAAGCCACGCCCACCCAGTCGCATGGCCACGCCCACCAAACCACGCCCACACAACGGGTAGTAAAAAAAAAGTTATGAATCCCACCCCTGCGCCTGACCCTTTCCTGTGACCGGTGTGGTGGCATTGACCTCCTCACCAATCTTGACGGGGAAGCCGGGCGGCAGGCGGAGCGTGATGAAATCCCGGAGTTTGGCAAAGAGGGCGTTGCTGACCGCCATGAGGTCGATGATGGGGGCCACCTGCTCGGCCAGGGACAAGGGGTGGTCTTCGCACAACCACAACTTGGCTTTGAACCTGGGGGAGGAGGAAGGAGGAGGAGGAGGAGGAGAAGGTGAGGAAGGCCCAACCCTTGCTCGTCCGCCCTACCCCCAAAAAAAACCACAGCCCCAACCATTGCCCTGGCTCCGCTCTCACTTTTGCGTCTTGGTGGTGAGTTCGATGGGTCGCCCCATATCCCGGCTGCCCAGCTCAAAATTGGGGTTGAAGTATTCCTCGGGCGTGATGGCGGTGGGGTTCGCGTGGCTCAGCGTCTGCGTGATGAGAGCCTGCAGAGGGGCGGAGAGAAGACGGGAGGTTGACGTGGAGGAGGGGGGGTCCCACCACAGGGGAAGCGCCTTCCAGTTTCGCTTGGGAAACTGAGGCCAGGTGGCCGTTTTCCAAGAATCAAAGGATTAGAATTAAAAAGCTTAGAATAAAAATAGAAGTAAGAATAGGAACAGGAATAGAATTAAAAATAGAATTAGAATAGAATCTATATATATATATATATATATATAAAAGCGAAATACCATTCATGCATCATCACAAAATTGTATTGTATTGTATTGTGTGTGTGTGTGTATATAGATATATAGATATATAAAAGCAAAATACCACTCACACATCATCACAAAATTGTATTGTATTGTGTGTGTGTGTATATATAGATATATAGATATATAAAAGCGAAATACCACTCACACATCATCACAAAATTTTATTGTATTGTGTGTGTGTGTGTGTGTATACATATACATACACACACACACATACACACACAAATATACCTATAAAAGCGAAATTACCACTCACGCATCATCACAAAATCTCCAGAACCGTAAAACCTACAAACTTGAAGTTTGGCCCGTAGGTTCCTCTTGGCTTCTAGGGGCTCCCTAAGAAAGGATTTTTCCAAATGACCCTCAGAGCATTTAGAGTATTTCCTATATTATTATTATTATTATTATTATTATTATTATTATTATTATTATTATTATTATTATTATTATTAACACGCTCTGATGCTAAGGAGTTCTACTCCCCCTCCCCACCTGAAAAAAAAGAAATCTCTTCCAAAGGCAAAACACAAGCAGAGGAGTTTCATTTTCACAGCACCAAGCAGCTTTGGTACAGAACAGTTTGAGCCCAGGCTCCTTGCTCACACGGCAAATACTGTTTCAGTTTCCAAACAGCCCTCAACTCTCTCACACACACTGACAAGACGCTAGCCAGATGAATACTGATGGATGCTGGTAGGCCGAGGCAGAATTTCCTCCCCCCACCTTATTTTCCTCCCCAGAAACTAAGCCCGACCACGTAGTTTCATAGCAAAGCACGGGCATCCAGCTAGGAATAGAACAGAACAGAATAGAATAGAGAAGGAAGGAGAATAGAATAGAATAGAATAGAATAGAATAGAATAGAATAGAATAGAATAGAATAGAATAGAATAGAATAGAATAGAATAGAATAGAATAGAATAGAACAGAAATATGGAACAGAATGGAACAAAACAGAACAGAACAGAATACAGCAGAAAAAGAGGATAGAAGGGATCTTGGATGTCTTCTAATCCAGCCCCCTTCTCCTAAGAGATAATCTAGTCCAACCCCTTACTTGCTCAGGATTCATATGTGGGAATCCTCGACTCACGGCCACAATTGAGGTCAAACTTTCCACTGCAAAGCAAGGCATTCGGGAGGTGAGTTTTGCTCTTTTTCTGGCCAGGGTTGCTAAGTGAATCACAGCAGTTGTTAAGTGAATCATGCTGTCGTTAAGCGAATATGACTGCCCCCCCCCATTGACTTCGCTTGTCGGAAGCCAGCTGGAAAAGTCCCATGGGGATCACATGTGACCCCAGGACAGTGCAAATGCCATAAATAGAGATAGACCTTGACTTACGACAGTTCATTCAGTGACCGTTCGAAGCTACAACGGCACTCGAAAAAAGTGATTTGGTTTCACACTTACGACCGTTGCCCCCGTTGCCATCGTCAAAACAATTTACATTCGGATGCTTGACAAATGACTCACACTTGCGATTGTCAGAAAGTGTCCTGGACTCACGCGATCCCCTTTGGCCACCCCTCTGACGAGCCAACTCACCGGGAGAAAACCTGATTCGCTTAATGTCCGAGTTGCTCATTTAAGAGCCACAGTGATTCACTTCACAAACGAGGCAGGGACAGTCGTAAAACGGGGCAAACCGCACTGAACAAACGCCTCACCTCTTAGCAGCATAAAATTTTGGGCTCCCTTGCGGTCGTACGCTGAGGACTCCCAGTAACGCGCCAGTTGGCAAGTGCCTGAAATCTTGAATCATATGTCATAAGTGTGAGGACAGACTGCAAGTGGCTTTTTTACAGCACTGTCATAGTTTCAAACCATCATGAAACGAATGGCCGTAAGTCAAGGCCTGCCTGTATTTCAAAACTACAAGCAAATGTCAGGATTCCGGCAGCGACCCCCATTTCAATCCTGAGTCTCGAGCCAAACTTCCAAAACTTCAAAAGGATTTATTTGGGAATTAACATGCCAGCACTGCCTGGGTGCAGCCAACTCTTGAGGCACATCATTCACTGTCACCCTTGACCCTGGTTTCCCCCCCACCCCTCCGCGTGTATCGTAATTCATATTCTCCAATGGGACACATCCACAGCTGTTCTGACTCAGGCTTCGTCTAAACGGAAATAATATCAAACTTGTTTTAAAAGCAAAACCTTTTATTGCAACACTGGGAATTACTTTCATTCCCAGCCAGAACTAATTATAAACAGTTCCCCAAGATAAGCACACACCTTTCAGGGCTATGGAATGCTGCCAAAAAAACAGAAGTATCCAATTAATTATAACAGAAACCAACCGAAGTACCAGAAAAAACAACAACCAAAGTACACAGAGCTTCAAGGATTAATCCAAACCGAGCGAACGACTTTGCTTCCTGCAAAGGTTTCTCTACCTTTGCCTGTCCTTTATACCTTAGGGGAGAGGCAATCACCTCCCAGCCTTACTCCCAAGTCGCCTCTTTTGTCTCAGCTGCTCTTGCCTTCTGGCAGCTCTGTGCATACGCGCACTGGGAACAGGCTCCCCTGGGTCCTCTTCCTCGCTGCTGCCAGGCTCCAGAGGCAGCACCCCACTCCCAGATGGCCCCATCCCTGCATCGGACACAGGACTCTAGTCCAAGTCCTCTCCAGACTCCCAAATTGGTCGCCGTTCTTCCCCACTGGTCTGATTCCGCTGCCGTTTGCACCGGCTGCCGGTGAACCGCAACAATAGCCCAGACTGCATCAATCATTCTCACCCGTTAGAAATTTTGCTTGGCACAAACTTCAGTCACCTGGTTACTATCTTTGAAAAAAAAAAAAAAATCATTTATGGAATGCACTTTCGATTTCCAAGCGGCCGCACTGCTCTTTCAAATTCCCTTTCCCCGCTCCCTTTCTTTTGGCAACTCTAAAAAGTCCATAGAAATATTTTAGGAGTTGACACAGGAAGCAGAACACTGGTGACCTTTGACACACACACACCCCGGAAAAAACACACCAGCTCAATGGTCGCCCAGTTACTCACCCCATTGTTGGGACCCACATGTTGTTCGGCGATGCCCAGGAACGACTGCAGTGGGGTTTTGCCACCTGCAAGAGACGAAAGCTGTAAAAAGGGGGGGATTTTGAATTTGTGGGTGGTGCGGGTGGGACACAACAGAGTGGCACGATGGCCTAGAGGTGGCATTCTCGTCTCCCAAACAAGAGGCTGTGAGTTCGATCCTAGGTCTCTGGGTACAATGAGAATACATCTGCCGAGCAAAACTCCATACTGGCAACAGGTAAGGCATCCAGCCAGTAAATACTCAAAACTCCATTGAATTGCCCAGTCTCCACCCCGCAAGGGATTGATGATGATGAAGGGACGTGGTGGCTCAGTGGCTAAGACACTGAGCTTGTCAATCAGAAAGGTCAGCGGGTCGGTGGTTCAAATCCCTAGCACTATGTAACGGAGTAAACTCCTGTTATTTGTCCCAGCTTCTGCCAATCTAGCATTTCAAAAGCATGTAAAAATGCAAGTAGAAAAATAGGGACCCCTTTGGTGGGAAGTATCTATCTCTATCTATTTATTATCTATCTATCTATCTATCTATCTATCTATCTATCTATCTATCTATCTATCTATCTATCTATCTATCTATCTATCTATCTATCTATCTATCTATATCTATCTATCTACCTACCTACCTACCTATCTATGGTATCTATCTCTATCTATCTATCTATCTATCTATCTATCTATCTATCTATCTATCTATCTATCTAATCTATCTATCTATCTATCTATCTATCTATCTATCTATCTCTAGCTGTATCATCTATCTCTTTCTCTATCTCTATCAATCATATCTATCTATCTATCTATCTATCTATCTATCTATCTATCTATCTATCTATGTATCTATCTATCATCCATCTAATTATAGTTATTAAATAATTAAACCAATATTAAAAATAGGAGGAGCGATTGCAGTTCCCTTGTAAGTCACAAACTGAAACGGCAGAATAATTCAGCCAGCAAAAATCCAGCTTTCTTGTCGAGAGCGAAGTGAGTCTCACCTTTAGTTTTTCCTTTGTGCTGCTCGGAAAGGTGTTCGGTCCGCGTCCGGGTGATGAGTTCTACGTTGGAAGCCCCATAAACCTGTTGACCAAAGGGAGGCCTTTGTACGTTTCTGCCGCGTCCCTCCCCTGAGGCCCCCTTCCTGCCCCATCAGCGTTTCAAGCTTCTAGTCCTCAGTCTCAAGGAGGACTCACCTTGGCTTCGTACCCGTTCACCACCTCCGTCTTTTCACTCCTCCAGCCTAAAATACCCGTCTTGTTCCTGGCAGAGAGAGAGAGAGAGAGAGAGAGAGAGAGAGAGAGAGAAGGGATCACTGGGAGAATTACAGTTACTCCTCGACTTATGACCTGTTCTGACCAAGGCTTCCTGAGACAGTAACCATCACACGCTGTTCCCAAAACCCATTTTTTAAAATTATTTCAACGGCTGTGAATTATAGGCATTCCCAGCCCATAATGAGTCCCAAACAGTTTGTAAATAGTCCCACGGAAGTCTGCCACATTCCTTCGGGATAAGGCTGATAAGCACCCACTTTTATCTCCCTTGAAATGCTGCCAATGACTAAATTGCCTATTAGTTTAGTGACTAAATTGCCTATTAGAGGCCAAAATGGAGCACAAAGTCAACACAGAGCTTCAACTGACCAGTACGAACGAAGTTGCTTCCTGCAAAGGGCTCCTGTCCCTTTGCTCCTCCTTTATGACTTATGGGAGGGGCCAATCACCTCCAAGCCTTACTCCCGAATCATCCCTTTTGTCTTAACTGTTCCTGCCTTCTGGCAGCTCTGCGCATGTGCACACTGGGAACAGGCTCCCGCTGTTCCTCTGCCTCGCTGCTGTCAGATTCTGGAGGCTCCGGAATCGGCACATAACTCCCAGATGGCCCTGGTTCCATCTCTGTGTCGGACGCAGGACCCTCGTCCGAGCCCTCCCCAGACTCCCGGACTGGGCCATGTTCCTCCCACTGTCCGACTCTGCTGCGGGCCACCAACGGACCACAACACGACCACTTTTTTTAGTGATCGTTCCAAGTTACAACTAGCCCTGAAGAAAGTGATTTAGGATCAGTGGCACATTGGCGGCCATGGCGGCATTCCTCCCGCCCCGTCCCCCCCCCCACGTGGTCATGTGATCAAAATTCAGAGGCCTGGCAACTGACTTGTATTGATGAGGGTTGCACTGTCCCCATTTGTAAAAACTTCCCAGGCAGCTTCCAGCAAACAAAGTCAAGGGAAGCGGGGAAGGGGGGGGGGAAGCCAGATTTCTTTAATGACTGCAGGACTCACTTAACAACGGTGACAAAAAAGGATGTAAAATGGGGCGAATCATTTAACAATTAACAATTCATCAATGCTAGATGTTTGTAGAGAGGAGGAGAGGAGGAAGGAGGAGGGGAGGGGGAGCAAGAGGGGGGAAGAGGAGGAGAGGAGGGAGGAGGAGGAGGAAGGAAGAAATGGGCAAATCATTTAACAATTAACAATTCATCAATCTGGTGTTTGTAGGGGAGGAAGAGAGAGGGGGAGGAGGAAGGAGAGAGGAGGAAGAGGGGGGGGGAGAAGAGGAGCAAGGGGAGGAAGAGGAGGGAGAAAGAGGAAGAGGAGGAGGAAGGAAGAAATGGGGCAAATCATTTAACAATTAAGAATTCATCAATGCTAGGTGTTTGTAGAGAGGAAGAGGAGGAGAAGAGGGGGAGGGAGAGGAGGAGGAGGAGAGAGAAGAGGAGGGGAGGAAGAGGAGGAGGGGAGGAGAGAGGAGAGGAGGAAGAGGAGGAGGGAGGAAGAGGAGGAGGGGGGAAGAGGAAGAGGAAGAGGAGGAGGAAGGAAGAAATGGGGCAAATCATTTAACAATTAAGAATTCATCAATGCTAGGTGTTTGTAGAGAGGAAGAGGAGGAGGACAAGGAGGAGGAGGAGGAAGAGAAGGAGGGGGAGGAAGAGGAGGAGGGGGAGGAAGGGGAGGAAGAGGGGGAGCAAGAGGGGGAGCAAGAGGAGGAAGAGGAGGGGGAAAGAGGAAGAAGAAGAGGAGGAGAGGAGAGGAAGAAGAGGGGAAAGAAGAGGAGGAGGAAGAGGAGGAGGAAGGAAGAGGAGGAGGAAGAAGAAGAGGAAGAGGAGGACTGTGGGGTCCTTGGTGCTCTCTTAGTTTGCTGGTTTCCCTTGCCCACCTAGGTGGTATCATTACTTCAATCACCAGGCTGGGTGTCCTTCTGTGAACCTCAAGTTAGTCAGCAAAGCCAGGTCTTCCAACACTTCAGTCCAGGAAAGTGGGGGCTGCCCCACGTGTATAAATTGCACCCCTGTCCCCTTGACTGTTTTTGAGACACCCACCGCCACCACCCATACCCCAGGGCCCTCGGTCGATGCCACCATGCCCGCTGTTTTGAACCCTCCGTCCGGGACAAGCTGCGGGCACCTACCGCGCACTGTCCCCCTACCTCTCGAAGGCAATATTGCGCATGTCCAGGTGCGTGGCGACCACGGGGGCCATCAGGCGCCCCATCACCTGCTCCTCGGTGGGCTGCATGGCCGCCAGGATGGTCTCCTGGTCGTGGGCAGCCAGTGCCAGCGTTTCGGAGTAAACCACCTGCCGGTTGTGATCCACCTCCATGAACACCGCGCTCGTATCTAGGCCAGGAGGGGGAGGAAAGAGAGGGGGTTACCTGTTTGAATAGAGACCCTTCCCCAGAAGCATCACCTCGTTGTGTCATGCCCTGGTTGGAGTCCGATTCGGAGGGGGATGTTGAGCAGCTGACAGTGGGAGTGGGAGTGTGGCTCCGGTGGCTGTGGGAGAAACTGGGGAAGGGCACCGTCCGGCTGGGCATTCAGAGGAAGACCCAGGGCCATCCCCTCTTCATCCTAGGGCACGCAGGGAAAAACGGAGAAGGGAGCAACATGGCTTACGGGAAAGGAAAGGGTCCTGATCCCCTTCATGGGCTGCAGATGGGAAGACTGTTTAAAAGGGCAAACTGCGCATGGCAAAGTTGCTGGAAGCAAAGTGTGCATTATCTTTGTCTGGGTTTATCTGGGTTTTGGCGTCCTCCCAACTGTGGGTGCTGCATTATCCTTTGAAAGCCTGCAATTTATCATCCTGGCCTGCCGTGTTAATGACTTCAGCGTGGTTTGTGTTGGTTTTTTTTTTTATTTCTAATTATCTTTACTTTGGGTTCAGACTGCATTTCTGCCCAAGAGTTTGATCTCCAGCCAAGGATAATTGGACATTGGGGGCCAAATTGGAGGCATTCAAGGGAATTTATCTACTTGATTTTGTTACTTTTGTGCCATGCTCCGGGTCATCACAGATTGGCGCAAATATTGAAAGCAGCCTCATCTCATAAGCTCACCCCCCAAATAATTTAACAACCGGTTCTCTGACCTAATGACCAGCTGGGTAGGCGTGGCTTGGGTGGTTATGTGACTGGCATGGGCACGGCCAACTCGACGTCACTCACATCGAGGGACAATGTCAACAAAAAAAAATACTCCTTTGGTCTTTTTAGTGGCCAGCAGAAAGGGAGTGAGGGGGGGAAAGCAGTGCATTCCTTAAATGCTTCAGATAATTGCTAGGCAGCCGAAGCTGTTGGCACGCAAGATTATTTTAATGAGCTTCTTAAAGCAACGGCACCCTTTTTTGGTTTTGGTAGAACGGAAGGAAAACGTTTTTTTCTCCCACGAGAAAGAAAACACGGGTGCTTCCGTGAGCCACCAAAGAGGGTTGTGAATTTCAAAGGGGGCCACCCAAGTCCTTTCCACCTACCTTGGCCCCGGAAGATGAAGCTGTGGTTCCCGCGCTGCCACGTCATGTGGTCGAAGCCCAGCAACGTGGTGTCCACCCGCAGGTTCTGGCCACACTTCCACACCTTGTACGTGTCACTGGGGCAAATCTTGGAGACCAAGGGAACTGCGAAAAAAGCAGAGCGCCACAGAGGGAGGGGGGTCGCAATCCATACACACTACAAGACAGATGTTGAGACTTTGGAGAAAGTTCAAAAAGTGACTAAGATGATCAAAGGCAGGGTTCGCTGCCCGGTTGCTGGGTGGACATGGCCTACCAGAACTTCCTGTTTCCACCTTCCGGTGGGCTTCCAGAGCTCAGGGGAGGGGGTTTTTGCCCTCCCGGGGGTCCAGAGGCCTCCCCCAATGATTGTGCGTGCGCGCACGAGGGGCACCTAACACACGCATGCTCAGCTTTCCGCACACCAGCTGAGACTCTGCCGCGCCCATCAGCGGAGAGGATAAAGAAGAGCAAAGCGCAAGAGAAAAGAAAGAGAAAGATGGAAAGAGAAAGAAAGACAAAGGGGTGGAAAGATGGAAGGAAGGAAAGAGAAAGAAAAGAGTTAAGAAAGAGAGACAAAGAAAGGAAGAAGAAAGACAAAGACAAAGAAAGAGGGAGGGAGGGAGAAAGGAAGGAAGAAGGAAGGAAGTATGAAGGAAGGAAGGAAGGAAAAGGAAAGAAAGAAAGAAAGAAAGAAAGAAAGAAAGAAAGAAAGAAGAAAGAAAGAAAGAAAGAAAGAAAGAAAGAAAGAAAGAAAGAAAGAAAGAAAGAAAGAAAGAAAGAAAAGATGGAAAGAGAAAGAGAAAAGGAGATAAGAAAGAAGAGACAAAGAAAGAAGAAAAAGAATGACAAAGAAGGAAGGAAGGGGAGAAAAGGCAAGAAAAAGAAAGAAAGGAAAGAAGGAAGGAAGGAAAGAAGGAAGAAAAGAGATGGAAAGAGAAAGAGAAAGAAAGAAAAAGAGATAAGAAAGAAAGAAGAGACAAAGAAAGAAGAAACACAAAGAAGGTAGGAAGGGAAGAAAAGGTGAGAAAGAAAGAAAAGATGGAAAGAGAAAGAAAAAGAAAGAAAAAGATGGAAAGATGGAAGGAAAAAAAGATGAAGAAAGAAAAAGAAAGAAAAAGAAAGAAGAAAAAGAAAGACAAAGAAAGAAAGAACAGAGAGTTGGAAGGGACCTTGGAGGTCTTCTAGTCCAACCCCCTGCCTAGGCAGGAAACCCCACACCACTTCAGACAAATGGTTATCCAACATCTTTTTTAAAAAAGATTTTGTTGGAGCATTCACAACTTCTGGAGGCAAACAGTTCCACTGGTTAATTGTTCCTTCTGTCAGGAAATGACAGGAAATTAAGTAGAAACTTCCTAACAACAGTGAGGACAATTAACCAGTGGAACAGCTTGCCACCAGAAATCATGGGCACTCCATCATTGGAGGCTTTTAAGAAGAGATTGGACAGTCACTTATCTGAAATAGTATAGGTTCTCCTGCTTGAGCAGGGGGCTGGACTAGAAGACCTCCAAGGTCCCTTCCAGCTCATTCATTCATTCTATATGTATATATATATATATATACATCTCAGTGTCAAAGAGACTCTGGGTGGCTTGTTAAATTTACCCTGCCAATGGGATTAGGTCCTTCCGCTACTCTGGGCAGCCATGTTCTCTGCCCGGGGAAAGTAGGGACACCTGGAAGGAGGAGGTGAGGTCAAAAAAGTCAAGATGGCCGACATGACTGTGGAATGGGAGCTCCACCCGTTCAACAATGTGCAGGCGCGAAGGGTTTGCACACTTGGGATTATCTTGACTTTTTCCAATCCTGCAAATGCCCCGGGGGGGGTGGGGGGGTATTTTTCTTAAGGGGCGTGGTTTTTTCAAGGGGGGGGGGGTCAGACAGATGACAGCCCATTCCCAACCGGGACTTTGGTTGCTTTCTTTCGGCACGCAAACGTACCCCAACTGGTGAATTCCCACTTCATCTCTACGTAGAAATCTTGAGCCTGCAGCAAAGGGAAGAGAAAGAGTTGGGAGGCAGAATGGAATACAGGTAGTCAAAGATTATAGATTAGATTAGATTAGATTATTATTAGATTAGATTAGATTGTATTGTATTATATTATACTGTATTATATTACATTACATTAGACTAGATTATTATATTATTTTATATTATATTATATTATATTATATTATATTATATTATATTATATTATATTATAATATTATATTATATTATATTATATTATATATTATATTATATTATATATTATATTATATTATATTATATTATATTATATTATATTATATATATATTATATTATATTATATTATATTATATTATATTATAATATATTATATTACATTACATTACATTACATTAGATTAGATTAGATTATTATTATTAGATTAGATCAGATTAGATTAGATTATTAGATTAGATTAAATACTATATATTATATTATATTATATTATATTATATTATATTATATATTATATTATATTATATTATATTATATTATATTATATTATATTATATTATATTATATTATATTATATTATATTATAATATATTATATTACATTACATTACATTAGATTAGATTAGATTATTAGATTAGATCAGATAGATTAGATTATTAGATTAGATTAAATACTATATATTATATTATATTATATTATATTATATTATATTATATTATATTATATTACATTAGATTAGATCAGATCAGTGATGGCTAACCTATGACACGCGTGTCACTCATGACACGCCGAGGCACTTTGACTGACACGCCTGTTGGTCCGCTCGGGAGGAGGGGGAGGAGGAGGTGGTGGCGGCTCGCGTTGTTTTCTGAGCCCGCGAGCCTAGAGCCAGGGCGCTTTCATTGCACGGCGGAGCTTCTTGTCTCGGGAAACACTGGGCGTCTTTGCTGCCCCCTGAGGGGAGGGCAATTCTGGGCTGCGCGATGGGGGGACTTCGTGGCTTTGGGTGGGTGGGAGCGAGGACGTTGACTTTAAGCGCTGCCGACCGACCGAGCGTTTCACAAATACCAGTGGGACCTCCGTCCACCACCAACCCTCCCTCTTTTGCCTCCATCAATCAGGTTTTCCCAGTATTTGCTCACAGCTGCGTTTTCTCTTCCGCCGTGCCAGGCGTTGAACGCGGGGATTTCTGATTCCCCTTACACGCGCGTGGATAATGCCGCGGGGGGCGTTTTCTTCCAAAGGCCCCACGGGCAGAGAACACTGACTTTCATGATAGTGAGATCGTTTCCCAAATTAATTGATTCACTAACCCAAAAGAAGAAGATGATGATGATGACAGTGGGAGGCAGGAGTCACAATTTTTTCCCTCAACATACTTTTGTGAGACCTTATTCTCAGCATTAAATAATATTAAAACAAATAAAAGAAACAGACTGACAGATGAAGTTAGTAGTGCTCGCTGGGCCCTGAAGGGCACAAAATACAACCCTGCAATTGAAGATTTAGCAAATGCAATTCAGCAACAGAAAAGTCAGTAAGGTAAATCATTATTTGTTTTTTGCTTTTTGAACTAATAAATATAATAAATATATTAAAAATATAACTCTTTCTTTATTAGGGCTGCAAATATTACCAAATTATTGATATTTCTTCACACACGACCCGAGGAAGGCTACACTTTTTCCCGATTTTCGACACACCAAGTTGAAAAGGTTAGCCATCACTGGATTAGATTATACTGTATTATATTATATTCTATTAGATTAGATTAGATTAGACTAGATTAGATTAGATTATTATTAGATTATATTATTATATTAGATTATAATATTATTATTAGATTAGATTAGATTAAATTAGATTACTATTATTATATTATACTGTATTATATTATAGTACATTACATTACATTATTATTACATTACATTACATTAGACTAGATTAGATTAGATTATTATTAGATTAGATTATTATATTATATTATATTAGATTAGATTATACTATATTATATTATACTGTGTTATATTATATTATACTGTATTATATTATATAGTACATTACATTACATTAGACTAGAATAGATTAGATTAACAGAATTGGAAGGGACCTTGTAGGTCATCTAGTCCAACCCCCCCAAGCAGGAGACTACACCAGTCATGGCTAACCTTTTTCGGCTCCCATGCCGATAATTGCATGTGCGCTCGCTTGCGTGTGCTCGCATGCCAACACCCAGAAGGCAATGCATGCTGGGCCCCTCCCCACACCCCCTGCGCAAGCGTGCGCCTGCTCATGCACCATGCCTCTGCGCATGCACGCACAATTTTCCCCTCGCGTGCTGCGAGTCTCTGCACATGCATGCGCGATTCCCCCTCGCACACCACACATCTGCGCATATGCGAGATTCCCCCCTTGTGCGCTGCATGTCTTTGCACATGCACACCCAATTCCTTCCTCGTCAGCCACACATCTTTGCGCAGGCATACGCAATTCCCCCTTGTGTGCCACACAATTTTCCCCTCACGTGCTGTGCGTCTCTGTGCATGTATGTGCAATTTTTCCCTCAATCACTGTGCGCATGTGCACAATTCCTCCTTGTGCACTGCGCATCTTTGCGCATGCGAGCATGATTCCTTCCTCGTGCGCCACGCATCTTTGTGCATGCACGCGCGATTCCCCCTCGCATGCTGCACATCGGCACATGTGTGCACAATTTCCCCCTCAGGGGCTGTGCGTCTCTGCACATGCATGTGCAATTTTTCCCTCATGCACCACATGCATGCGCAATGCTCACGATTCACCCTCATGCACTGCGCATCTTTGCGCATGCAATCATGATTCCTTCCTCGTGCGCCACGCATCTTTGCACATGCGCACGTGATTCCCCCTTGCGTGCAGCATGTCTGTGCATGCGTGCACAATTCCCCCCTCACACACAGCATGTCTGTGCATGTGTGCATGATCCTCTCATGTGCAGCATGCCCCTGCGCATGCCTCTTCCATGCACCGCCCCTCCACCCACTGCCAGATACCCGACAATCAGCTATCAGGCGGCGGTGTGCACATACATACGCAGTGGGGCTCTTCCGGGCGACCTCTCGCGTGCCGGGGAAAATGCAGGGGTGGGATTCAATTTTTTTAACAACCGGTTCTGTGGGCGTGGCTTAGTTGGTGGGTGTGGCTTGGTGGTCATGTGACTGGGTGGACATGGCTTGGTGGTCATGTTATTGGCTGGGCGTGGCCAACTCAACATCACTCACATCGAGGCACGCATCTCCTCGCCTGGCCTCTCATGACTGTGGGGATGCTGCAACAGTCGTAGGTGTGAAAAATGGTCATAAGTCACTTTTTTCCGTGCCATTGTAACTTTGAATGGTCACTCCACACAAGCAAAGTACCAGCAAAGGAGGGGGGGAAAAACTCCAGAGAAGTTCCTGAGACAGGAAGTCTAGTCCTGCCAAGAATGGAATAAGGGTTACCGGAGAGGCAGTTTCTGTAAGCAACACCAGAATGTTTCCTTCCTGCCTTCCTTACAGGATTAGCCCTGCAATTTCTTCTAACAATCGGTTCTCAGAACTGCTTAGAAGGTTAACAACCGGTTCTAGCAAATAGGTGCGAACTGGTAGAATCCCACCCCTGGGAAAGTGCTTTGCGTGCCACTTCCACCACGCGTGGCATAGGTTCGCCAACATGGCCCCACACCATTTCTGACAAATGGCAGGAACAGTCCTCGATTTATAACCCGCAATTGAGCCCAAAATGTATGCCGCTAAATGAGAAAGCCGGACAGTTAAGTGAGTTTTGTCCCATTTTACCTTTATTGCCACCATCGTTAAGCAAATCACTGCAGTCGTTAAGTGAGTCACATGGTCGTTAAGTGAGTCTGGCTTCCCTGTGAACTTTGCTTGCTGCAAGGTCGCCAAAGAGGATCACGTGACACCCCCCTGGGATGCTGCGACCGTCATAACTGTGAGTCAGTTGCCAAGCGTCCAAGTTTTGATCAAGTGGCCATGGGGATGCGGCAAGGGTTGTAAGCGTGAGAAATGGTCGTAAGTCACTTTTCTCAGTGTCGTCGTAACATCGAACAGTCCCTAATGGTATCCTTGACATTTTTAGTGACAAAAGTGACTTATGACCGTGACTCACACTTATGATCATTGCAGCGCCCCCCAGGGTCACATGATAAAAATTCAGATGCTTGGAAACTGACTCGTACTTATGACGGTTGCCATTGACTTTCCGACAAACAAAGTCAGTGGGGAAGCCAGATTTAATTAACAACTATTTAACTGATTTAACAACTGCATGATTCACTTAACAACAGTGGCAAGAAAGGATGTAAAATGGAGCAAAACTCACTCATTGTTCACTTAGTGACATACATTTTGAGCTCAATTGTGGTCGTAAGTCGAGGACTAGCTGTATAAGCCCTTCAAGACACATGCTCTTTGCTGAATGGTTAGGGAAGGGAAGAAAATGCAATTATTAAAGGTATAAATTGAACCTTCCATGGAGTTTTTATTAATTACTAGCTTGATACTCTTGCTTTGCTACGAAACTATGTGGTCGGGGCTTAGTTTCTGGAGAGGAAAATAAGGGGGAAATAATTCTTCCTCTGCCTACCAGCATCCATCGGTATTCATCTGGCTAGCGTCCTGTCAGTGTGTGAGAGAGTTGAGGGCTGTTTGGAAACTGAAACCGCATTTGCTGTGTGAGCAAGGAGGAGACAGCAAGGAGCCTGGGCGTGGCTTAGCTCAACTGTTCTGTACTAAAGCTGCTTGGTGCTGTAAAACTGAAACTCCTCTGCTTGTGTTTTGCATTCGGAGCACATTTCTTCTCAGGTGGGGAGGGGGAGTAGAACTCCTTAGCATCAGAGCGTGTTAATAATAATAATAATATAGGAAATACTCTAAATGCTCTGAGGGTCATTTCACAAAATCCTTTCTTAGTGAGCACCTAGAAGCAAAGAGGAACCAAATTTCGAGTTTGTTGGCTTTACGGTTCTGGAGATTTTGTGATGCTGCATGAGTGGTAATTTCGCTTTTATATATATTATATATAAAATTCATATATATAAATTGGCAGCAAGAAACATTAAGGTTATAAAAAAGAGCTTATATTCCGTTGTGTCTCAAATACAACTGGCCAATGCCAAACCTACATGGTGCCATTAAAAAGGCCACTGTAAGACATAAGACATAAGAATTTATTTGTCATTACACTCGCAAGCGGGTGCAACGAAATGAGGTGCTCTTCCACAAGTAAAACTGGACAAACACCACTAAAAAAGAAAAAAAAAATTAAACTAAACACAACCAACCATACAATAATCTCTATACAATTTAAAAATGTAAATACCCCACTACTCTCAGCCATTAGACTCCACAAAAATCTTATGACCCTGCATTCAGACTCAAAACTGCACTTGGATAAAAACTGTTCTTAAATCTGGTCGTCCTTGTTCTTAATACCCTGAATCTCCTTCTCGATGGTAATAGTTCAAAGAGCTGATGTCCCGGATGAGAGGAGTCATTCAATATGTTAAGTATCTTCCTCCTACATCCATTCCTATACAGTTCTTCCAAAGAGGGGGAATGAGCAGTGTTAGGGATAACATTGTTTACCCTAACTGTTTTGGGTAAAAATAATAAATATGGTATCATGGTTTGTTAGTTAAAGTGTGTGTAACTTTAACTGCAAGAATGTAATTAAGGGTGTGGTTGTAAAAGCACTATATAAGAAGCGAGGCAATTGCAGCTCTCTCTCTGACTTACTGATCCCTAATTACTGGAAGGATTGATGACTGCGTTCTTGCTGAACGGGAGAGAAAAAGGAGTGTTGATATTTCTCCACGGAGAGAAGATAAAGATTGGACAGATTTATTGTAAGTGAACTGACATTGGCTATTCAACACGGACTTTGCAAATAGTGTATCCCCTTGACAAGACTTGACTGAAATTGATATATGACTAATGGACCGTTACATTTGACTATGCTATAATTCTTAAATGGAATAAACTATATTTTTGATAGCACAAGCATATCTGTATTTTTACTGCGTGTTAACTAGAAAACTTATCTCACACATTTACCTGTCTTCCTATCTGACTTCGCTGCACGTTCTGTTTAGTTTGTTTTCCTTAACATCCGTTGGGGAATCCAGGCTTAACACTCAGCCAATGATGTTTTGGGCCGTCTTGATCACCCTCTGAATTGCCTTTTTCTCTGCCACTGTGCAGCTCGAGAACCACACACAGAGATAGTAGGATAATATACTCTCAATTGAACTCCGATAGAAGGTAGTCAGTAGACTCTCAGCCAGTTGTTGTTTCCTAAGAATCTGCTTCTGCTCTAGGCCACCGCGCCACTCTTCAAAAGCATGCAAATGCAAGTAGATAAATAGGCACCACTTCGATGGGAAGGTAACAGTGTTCGGTGTGCTTTTGCTGGCCACACGACCACAGAAAATATATTTGCACAACGCTGGCACCAAGAAACAGAGATCAGCGCCATCCTCTGGACACAACGGATAAGAAAACCTTTACCTTTTTATTTTATATATATAAAAAAAAACCACAAGTAGTCCTCACCTTACAACACTTCATTTAGTGACCGTTCAAAGTTACAACGGCAACTGAAAAAAAGGGACTTAGGGACCGTTTTTCTTACTTATGACCCATGGCCTCATGATCAAAATTCAGACCCTTGGCAACGGATTCGTATTTATGACGGCAACATAATGTGATCCCGGTGATCCCCTTTGGCCACCGTTCTGACAAATCCATGGGGAAGCCAGGTTCACTTAACAACGATGTGACTCACTTAACAAATGCAGCGATTTGCTTAACCGTGGCGAGGAAAGTAGTTAAATTACAGCACCAACCCAAAAAAAGTCACTTAACCCAATGGTTCCCTTAGCAACGTAAATGTTGTGGTCGTATGTTGAGGACTATACCTGTAGGTCTGAGCCATCAGAGGGGTTTTTCAACAGGTTTACAAACTCAGCAAGGACTGACCTTCCGTAGTTTTTCTAACAGGACGGGGATTCCAGCCAAGCGTTTGATGGCTCTCTGGTAGTCCCGATACCGTAGCGCCAGTTGAACGAGCTCCAGATCTTGAGTGCTGACCGCCTCCTGCAACACTGCAACACGAAAAGGAGATAGTTGTGGTCCGCCAGCGGCCCGTGGAGCCAGCAGACGGTGGGGAGGAACATGGGCCAGTCCTGGATTCTGGGGAGGGCTCGGACGAGGGTCCTGCGTCCGATACAGAGATGGGGTCAGGGCCATCTGGGAGTCATGTGCGGACTTCGGAGCCTCCAGAATCTGACATCAGCGAGGCAGAGGAGCAGAGGGAGCCTGTTCCCAGTGTGCATATGCACAGAGCTGCCAGAAGGCAAGAACAGTTAGGACAAAAGGGGCGACTCGGGAATAAAGCTTGGAGATGATTGGCCCCTCCCATAAGACGTAAAGGAGGAGCAAAGGGACAGGAGCCCTTTGCAGGAAGCAACTTTGTTCGTACTGGTCGGTTTGGAATCTGAAGCTCCGTGTTGACTTTGTGCTCCGTTTGGCCTCGTATAACTAATTGGCAATTTAGGCGTTGGCAGCATTTCAAGGGAGATAAAGGTGGGTGCTGATCAGCCTTATCTCGAGGGACTTTGGCAGACTTCCATGGGGCTATTTACAAACTGTTTGAGACTCATTACGGGCTGGGAATGATTAAAATTCACAGCCGTTGAAATCAAGAAAAAAGTGTGTCTGTTAGTGTCTCCCTAAGCCTTGGTCAGAACAGCGATCAGGAGCCGAACTACATGGTCCTCAACTTACAACCGTTTGTTTAATGACTTTCGTTACAAACAGCCGGGTGAAAGAAAAGTGACTCGCAATGGGTCCTCGTACTTATGACCATTGCAGCATCCAAACAACAGCAGCAATCATACAAGCAGGAAAAGTCGTAAAATGGGGCAAAACCCACTTCATGAATTTCTCACTTAGCAACCTAAATTTTGGGCTCAGTTGGGGCCGTAAGTTGAGGACGGCCTGTATCTCCCATACTGGGCCTGCTTGCTGTTTTTTGGGCTTCAAAGACCCTTGTCCAAGAGCAGTCTACCTTTTAGCTGTCGGGCTGATCCCTGGAGGTTTTTAATAAGAGACTGGACAACCACTGTTGTTAGAGGGTCTCTCCTGCTTGAACAGGGGGCTGGACTAGATGACCTCCAAGGTCCCTTCCGGCTCTTTTCTGATTGATTGATTGATTGATTGATTGATTGATTGATTGAAATGGTCTAGGGCCTCCTGCTTGAGCAGGGGGCTGGACTAGATGACCAAGGTCCCTTTCCATCTCTATCCTGATTGATCCCCATGACCACAGGATCAAAATGTGCGTGCTTGGCAACTGGAATGTTCCAGCAGTCCTCTCACCTTACAACAGTTTCGTTTAGTGACCGTTCCAAGTTACCACGGCACTGGAAAAAAAAAAGCGACTCAGGAGCCATTTTCACACTTACGACCGTTGCGGTGTTTCCCCCCGTGGTCAGGTGATCCAAAATCAGACCCTTGGCCACTCACTCACATTTACGACAGTCGCCGTGTCCCCTGTTTTGTGACCTTCCGACAAGCAAAATCAAGGAGGAAGCCGGATTCACTTAACAACTGTGTTAATAGCTTAACACTTTGCTGTGATTCACTTAGCGATGGTGGCAAGGAAGGTGGTAAAAACGGGGCACAGCTCACTTCACACATTTCTCACTTAGCCACAACATCAATCTTGGGCTCATTTGTGGTCGTAAGTCGAGGACTGCCTGAATGAACAAACCGGGGGTGGGGGGGGTGGCAGGTGCACAATGAAATCGTTGTGTCTTTTTTGCATGTGTTCTGCGTGCAGCACATTTTAAAAAGGGGGCAGGGCTCTGTTTTAGAGTCACAACCTCCATTTCTTTACACTTTCACACCATTCAATATACAAAGTCAAATAAATTCCTAGCCACATACACCCCTCTCATTCCTCTCTTTCTCTCTTTCTCATTCTCATTTTCTCTCTCTCTCTCTCTCTCTCTCTTTCTCTCTCTCCCTCATTCTTTCCCTCTGTCTCATGCTCTCTCTCATGCTCCATTTTCTCTCTCTCTCATTCTTTCCCTCTCGTTCTCCTTCTCATTCTCTCCTTCTCCCTCTCCTTCTCTCTCTATTACCTTCTCTCCCATGCTCTCTTTCTCATTCTCTCTTTCTCATTCTCTCTTTCTCATTCTCCCCCTCCCTCGTTCCCTCTCATGATCACATTCTCCCATTGTCTCTCTCTCTCATTCTCTCATTCTCCCTCTCATTCTTTCTCATTCTCTCTCATGCTGTCATTCTCTCATTTCTCTCTCTCTCTCTCTCATTATCACATTCTCATTTTCTCTTTCTCATTCTCTTTCTCATTCTCCCCTCCCTCGTTCCCTCTCATGATCACATTCTCCCATTGTCTCTCTCTCTCATTCTCTCATTCTCCCTCTCATTCTTTCTCATTCTCTCTCATGCTGTCATTCTCTCATTCTCTCTCTCTCTCTCTCATTATCACATTCTCATTTTCTCTTTCTCATTCTCTCTTTCTCATTCTCCCCCTCCCTCGCTCCCTCTCATGATCACATTCTCTCATTCTCTCTCTCTCATTGTCTCTCTCATTCTCTCCTTCTCCTTCTCCTTCTCTCTCATGCTGTCATTCTCTCTCATTCTCTCTCTCTCTCTCTCATTATCATATTCTCATTTTCTCATTCTCTCTTTCTCATTCTTCCCCTCCCTCTTTCTCATTATCATTCTCGCATTCTCTCTCTCTCTTGTCTCTCTCATTCCCTCCCTCCCTCCCTCCCTCCCTCCTCTCTCTTTCTCTCTCTCTCTCTCTCTCTCTCTCTCTCTCTCTCTCTCTCACACACACACACACACACACACACACACACACACAGAGGTAATCATTTAAATTCTTTTGAAAATCTTTTTTAAACATTCATTGTAAATCCTTTGAAAAGAACTTTGGAAATGGTGAACTGAAAATGTCCAGAAGTGGAAATTGGCGGTCCTTGATCATAACAGTTAAATAAACACACACCCATGGAAAAAGTCCATTTCCTAAAAAGTAACTTTCAGTTTGCTTTTCAGCACAGGGATGTTTAAACTAACTTCAGCAAAACATCCTTGTTAAGAAACACAGTCACATTGGTCTTTCTTAACCTCTGCAACCTTAAGATGGGGGGACTTCAACTCCCAGAATTCCTCAGCCAGCATGAAGTTTCTCCTCCCTCTTAAAGCATGGCTGGCTGGGGGATTCTGGGAGTGGAAGCCCACCCCTCTTAAAGCAGGCTGGCTGGAGGATTCTGGGAGTGGAAGTCCTCCCCTCTTAAAGCAGGCTGGCTAGGGGATTCTGGGAGTGGAAGTCCTCCCCTCTTAAAGCATGTTGGCTGGGGGATTCTGGGAGTGGAAGCCCACCCCTCTTAAAGCAGGCTGGCTGGGGGGATTTGCAACTTGTAAATCCCCATGTCTCACATAACATTAAATGGTCGTCAGTCGAGGACCACCTGTGTATACTGTAGCATGCCGCAGCTCTGAAAATCCTTTTTTCTGCTAAAGAAAATGCGCTGATGCTTAGCTCCGCTTTCCACCTGCCAAGGAGAGAAATGGTAACACACCTGTCCAGCCGGACCGATTTTCTTTGGCCACGTCCGCTCCATGCCGCAGGAGAACTCGCGCACACTCCAGATGCCCCAAGGTGGTGGCCAGGTGCAAGGGAGTTCGGCCTCGGGGGTCCACCTCCTCCACATCCACCTGCCGGGAGAAAAAGGAGGTACCTTATATCGCCAAGATGTAAAAAAAAGATGTTGAGGCTCTGGAAAGAGGGCAGAGAAGAGCAACCAGGAGGATGAGGGGACTGGAGGATGAAACATACGATGGACGGTTACAGGAACTGGGCCTGGCCTGGCTTGGCTAGTCTGTCTGTCTGTCTGTCTGTCTGTCTATCTGTCTATCCTATCCTATCCTATCCTATCCTATCCTATCCTATCCTATCCTATCCTATCCATCCATCCATCCATCCATCCATCCATCTATCTATCTACCTATCTATCTATCCTTAGTAAGACCACACCTGAAGTACTGCATACAGTTTTACACTATAAAAAAGATGTCGAGACTCTAGAAAAGGTGCAGAGAAGAGCAACCAGGAGGATGAGGGGACTGGAGGCTCAAAGACACGATGCATGGTTGTAGGAACTGGGCCTGGCTAGTCTGGTGAGGAGAAGGACCAGGGGAGGCAGGAGAGCAGCCTTCCAATATTTGAGGGGCTGCCCCAGAGAGGAGAGAGGGGGGGTCAAGCTCTTTTCCAAAGCACCCAAAGGTTCCAAATTAAAGCATCTCACTGAAGAGGTGAGTTGATGTACGCATGCTGGCTGGGGGATTCTGGGAGTGGAAGCCCACCCCTCTTAAAGCAGGCTGGCTGGGGGATTCTGGGAGTGGAAGCCCTCCCCTCTTAAAGCAGGCTGGCTGGGGGATTCTGGGACTAGAAGCCCACCCCTCTTAAAGCAGGCTGGCTGGGGGATTCTGGGAGTGGAAGCCCACCCCTCTTAAAGCAGGCTGGCTGGGGGATTCTGGGAGTGGAAGCCCACCCCTCTTAAAGCAGGCTGGCTGGGGGATTCTGGGAGTGGAAGCCCTCCCCTCTTAAAGCAGGCTGGCTCAGAAACAGGGCAACTGCCAGCAAAAGAATCTCCTGGGGGCGTCTGTGCAAGAGGTGAGAATAATTTCATTGCCAGCCTTCCCCTAGAGGCTTCTTACAGTCCTCTGTTCTTCTAGCAGCTGAGTGTTAATTGCAAATAAGCGGAACTAACATTTCTCAGTGCAGCAGGAAAACAAGTGGCAAAGGGATTTTTATTTTATTTTTGGCTGGGGGAGGGAGGGGGGAAGAGGAAGGAGGCTGAGCAGACAGATCTACAGAGAGATCAGCAAAGAAAAAACCAAAACCCTCCACTTTCCTTCTTGCTGCTCTTTCAGAAGGATAGCAATTCTTGTTGTATTCTTCTAATCTAACATGATTATGGATGGTTGCAATCGGTCAGATGTTTGGGCTGGACTTCAAACAGTGACCGCCTTGATTTCCTCCTTCTGTCAGGTCAGGCAAGAGGGCTATTCTGTGCTCCTTGTCTTCAAGGGGGCTCCTTTCTGGTGGGACCCAAGCCACACACATTTTCCGTTGTGGTCCCCACCTTCTCGATATCATTCCCTCTAATGCAGGGGTCTTCAAACTTGGCAGCTTTAAGACTCGTGGACTTCAACTCCCAGAATTCCTCCTCCTCCAGTCATGTTGGCTCAGGAATCCTGGGAGTTGAAGTCCACAAGTCTTAAAGCTGCCAAGTTTGAAAACCCTTGGAATAGAGAATAGAGAATAGAATAAGAATTTGAATAGAATTGAATACAGAAGAGTAGAATAAGAATTTGAATAGGATTGAATAAGAATTTGAATAAGAATTTTAGAATAGAATAGAGAATGGAGAATAGAGAATCGAATAAGAATAAGAATAGAATCGAATAAGATTTTTAGAATAGAATATAGAAGAATAGAATAAGAATTTGAATAGAATAAGAATTTAAGAATAGGGAATAGAATAGAATAGAATAAGAATTTGAATAGAATAAGAATTTAAGAATAGAATAGAGAATAGAGCAGGGGTCTTCAAACTTGACAGCTTTAAGGCTTGTGGACTTCAACTCCCAGAATTCCTCCTCCTCCAGTCATGTTAGCTCAGGAATCCTGGGAGTTGAAGTCCACAAGTCTTAAAGTTGCTAAGTTTGAAGACCCTTGATCTATTCTATCTTTCTCTCTATCTATTCTACCTCTCTTTCTCTATCTATTCTATCTATCTATCCTATCTTTCTCTCTCTTCCTCCCTCTATCTATTCTATCCCTTTCTCTCTATCTATTCTACCTCTCTTTCTCTATCTAGTCTATCTATTCTATCTTTCTCTCTCTCCTTCCATCTATTCTATCTCTCTGTCTATTCTACCTCTCTTTATCTATTCTATCTATTCTATCTCTCCCCCCTCCCTCTATCTATCTATTCTATCTATTTTTCTCTCTATCTATTCTATCTATTCTATCCATCTATTCTCTCTATCTTTCTCTCTCTCTCACTCCCTCTATCTATCTATTCTATCTATTTCCCTTTCTCTCTATCTATTCTACCTCTCTTTCTCTATCTATCTATTCCAGGGGTTTTCAAACTTGACAAACTTAAGACTTGTGGACTTCCACTCCCAGAATTCCTCCTCCAGTCATATTAGCTCAGGAATTCTGGGAGTGGAAGTCCACAAGTCTTAAACTTGCCAAGCTTAAAGACCCTTGCTCTAATGGCTCAACAGCAGTAATTATGAGAAGGACCTTGGGAGTCCTAGTGGAAAATCACTTAAATAGGAGCCAGCCGTGTGCGGCTGCAGCAAAAAAAGGCCAACGCAATCCTAGGCTGCATCAACAGAGGGATAGAATCAAGATCACTTGAAGTGATAATACCACTTTATAAGGCCTTGGTGAGGCCACACTTGGAATAATGGATCCTGTCTTGGTCACCACGATGTTTAAAAAAAAATGTTGAGACTGTAGAAAGAGTGCAGAGAAGAGCAAGAAAGAGGATTAGGGGACTGGAGGCTAAAACATATGAAGAACAGTTACTGGATTTGGATATGTCTAGTTTAATGAAAAGAAGGACTAGGGGAGACAGGATAGCAGTGATCCAATATCTCACAGGGGTTGCCCCAAAGAAGAGGGAGTCAAGCTATACGTGAAAGCACCAGAAGGCAGGATAAGAAGCAATGAAGGGAAAACTAATCAAGGAGAGAAGCAACTTAGAACTAAGGAGAAATTATTGGGGAAAAAATATGAACATGGATAAGAGAAATCACAAATATTCAATTAGAACTCAAGGCTGAATTTTTTTTTGTTGGGAATAATAAAAGGTGAAGTCGCAAAAGAAATAAAATATTTAATTCTACATATAATCACTGCAGCAAGGATAGCATTAGCTCAATGTTGGAAGGGTGATCAGATGCCAACGGATAACTTGATAATCCGGACGATCTACGATTGCGCTGAAATGGATAAACTCACCCAAAAGTTTAAAGGAAGACTCAAAATATTTTACAGTTTGGGAAAACTGGTATAACTGGATAAAGGATAGAAACCAGAAAGTACACAGATAGGGAAGGGAAAATATAAAGAGGTTAGGATAGGAGTATTTACCAGACATAGCAAATAAGTATTGGAAAATTGTTTGATAAGAACACACCGTCTTAGCAATTATAAATCTTTATGTTTTTATGTTTATTGGTTATATATAGCTTTTGGGTTTCATATTTTATGAAATGTTTTGTACTATGTATGTATTTTTAAATGTTTAATACAGTTTATTTTTTAAAGTAAAAAAAAGGTGGGGAGGAGAGGGAAGAATAATTGGACTTCGTGGGTGGGGGAAGAGTGCTGGAGGTTTGAGTTGGTGAAATGTGAAATCGTTGGGATGTTTTCTTGACTACGCTCACTTGCTTACTGCGCAGATGTAGCCTCTTTCTCTCTCTAGGTCAGGGGTGTCCAACCTTGGCAACTTTTAAGACTTGTGGACTTCAACTCCCAGAATTCCTCAGCCAGCTTTGCTGGCTGAGGAATTCTGGGAGTTGAAGTCCACAAGTCTTAAAGTTGCCAAGGTTGGACACCCCTGCTCTAGGTCAAGATCAACCATCTTGGCATGCCAGATGTGTGAAACACCACCTGAAGATGCACCCACATGACATCATACACATCTCGGATTGGATGGCTAGTTCGAACTCTTGGGGGTGGGAACATGGGAATAACTTTCTATATGCGATTTCTGCGCCTATGGCCTCAGATCTGGTATTCCTTCTCATGCTACCACTTCAAATTCCAGTAAAAGTCCTTTTCTCTAAAACCATGGAATCTAAAGTTTTCTTTCTTGGATTTTGAATGGAGCATCACAACACCAGAAATTGTGGGTGCTCCCATCATAGGAGGCTTTCAAGAAGAGATCGGGCAGCCATTTGTCTGAAATGGGATAGGGGTTTCCTTGCCTGAGCAGGGGGGGTTGGACTAGAGGACCTCCCAGGTCCCTTCCAACTCGGCTATTCTGCTTTCCTCCCTCCCTCCCTTTCTGAAATTTTAAAGTTCGACAAACATTTGTCTGGAATGGTCTTGGATCTCCTCCTTGAGCAGGGGTTTGTTTATTTATTTTATTTATTTTGATTTGTCAATCGCTTACGAGATAATAGGTATAAGTATATACATAGTTATGAATACATGAAATGGGTACATATAAGAAAAATAAAAGAAACAATAGAACAGGGACGGTAGGCACGTTGGTGCACTTATGCACGCCCCCTACAGACCTCTTAGGAAAGGGGTGAGATCAATAGTAGAAAGTCTAAGGTTACAGTTTTGGGGGTTTGGGGAAGAAACCACAGAGTCAGGTAGAGTATTCCAGACATTGACCACTCTGTGGCTGAAGTCGTATTTCCTGCAATCAAGTTTGGTGCGGTTAACCTTGAGTTTGTATCTATTGTTTGCTCTTGTGCTGTTATGGTTGAAGCTGAAATATTCATTGACAGGTAGGACATTGCAATGTATGATTTTATATACTATATTTAGATTGGACCGGAGGTGGCGTAGTTCTAGGTTTTCTAGGTCTAGAATTTCGAGTCTGGTGGCCTAAGGTATTCTACAACGAGTAGAGGAGTGGAGGACTCTTCTTGTGAAATATTTCTGGATTTTCTCAACTGTGCTAATATCAGATACGTAATGTGGGTTCCAGACTGATGAGCTATATTCGAGTATTGGTCTAGCAAATGTTTTGTATGCTCTAGTTAGTAGTGTAATATTACCAGAGAAAAAGCTACATAAAATTAGGTTAACAACTCTTAACGCCTTTTTGGCTATGTAGTTACAGTGGGCTCTAGCACTTAGATCATTTGAGATGAGTACTCCAAGATCCTTGACAGAGTTTGGATCGTCAACAAGGTCTTGACTATTCAGCCTGTATTTTATTTACTGATTTTTTTTGCAAATATGTAGGACAGAGCATTTATTTGTTGAAATTTGAAGTTGCCATTTGTTTGACCATTCTGATACATAGTCAAGGTCTTTTTGAAGGGTAGCAGTATTGTCTGTGGTGTTGAACAGCTTTACATCATCAGCGAAGAGAACGCAGTTGCTCTTAATATGATCACAGAGGTCATTTATGTAGAGTATGAAGAGAGTTGGTCCTAGAACACTGCCCTGAGGGACACCACTGTTGACAGGTACAGAATTTGATAGGACGCTCCCAATTTTGACCATTTGTTTTCTGTTTGACAGGAATGCCTCTATCCCGTTATGCAGGTGTCCAGAGATACTGTAATATTTTAGTTTTAGGAGTAGTTTGTCGTGTACCACTGAATCAGAGGCTTTACAGAAGTCTATGTAGATTGGACTAGATGACCTCCCAGGTCCCTTCCAACTCTGTCATTCTATAGACTCTGATAAGGTGAATGATGCCCCAATTCTGTCAATTTTTGGCAAATCTCTTAAAACATTACCTTTCTTCCCCAGCCTTGTTTATTCCTGGATGATATAAACCGGATAAATGAGATTACATGATTGTTTGTTCTCCTCCCTTCATTCTTGGGTTTGACTGGTGTATTATGTCCGTTTACTTTAATCTGTTTGTTCTATTTTTTTTTAATATACTTTATTAATCTTTTATAATTTTAAAAAGTCAAACAACAACAAAATAGATCTTCTATATCAACACTTTGTGACATTCTATATTAATATTTTGTGCATTATTTACAAATATACAAAATTGTGCAAATATAAATCATTAACTTATCGAGTGCTTATCTCTATTTATTTACAATCCATTTATCTATCCACCAATCTGTCTCTGCTCAAACCAATCATACCATTTTCCCTACACCATGTAGTAATCAGATTCCTCTTTCTCTTGCAGACTTAAGGTTAATTTGTACATCTTGGCACAACTCATTATTGTTTGAATGGTCAGTTCCTCTGGTGGTACACATGTGTGTTTCCAACATTGGGCATAGGCGATCCTAGCTGAAGTTAAAATGTGCAATATTAAATATTTTATATTTCTTTCATATTTCAATTGTATTCATTTTTTATTGCTTTTCGACTACTACGGAGTTCCTAACTGTTGTTGGGTTGTGTGCCAACAAGAGCCACATATCTGTGAGACAGGCGGCTATTCAGGTAATCCTCGACTTACAACAGTTCGTTTAGTGACCGTTCTAAGTTGCAAAGGCAAGTGAAAAAAAGTGACCTGATGGTTTTTCACACTTATGACCTGTGATGACCCAAAAGGGTGTGGCACAAAGGCAACACAGTCAGATAACCAGTAAGAGTCCCTTTATTAGCTCCAACTTTGCCCCCGGTGTCCTGGTTACCTTCTGGGCCGGAGAAAAACTCTTCCAGGTAAACAGCCTTTGGCTGCAGAGAATCAAGTCCAAAACATGGTCAACATAAACTGTAACTCTAAGTCCAATCAAGGCAAAATGAGGTAATTAGTCCTACAGGGCAAGAAGGAACGGCAGTAATTTAACACGGTTGGGAGGACACCAGGAACACAGATAACCAAAGTCAACACAAGATAAACTCAAGTTTGTTCCCAGCCGCCGCCGCTCTCAGCTTGCATCTCTTTTAAACTCTCATTCCCAGCTGCGGCTAATGAAGGGAATCAGGGCCCTTTCCTCCCCCATAAGGCATGCAACCAACGTTGCTCCCTTCTCCGTTCCTCCCTGCATGCCCTAAGATGAAGAGGAGATGGGCTTGGATCTTCCTCTGGACCCCCTCTCCCTTGTTCCACCTCTCCCCTGCCCTGCCCAGCCGGACTTTGCCCTTCCCCAGTTTCCTCCCCAGCCAATAGAGCCACACTCCCACTCTCTGTGCCAGCTGTTCGTCTTCCTCCTCCGACAGGGGTATGACATAACCATTGCAGCATTCCCATGGTCACTGGATCAAAATTTAGACGCTTAGAATTCAGACCGCTGGGCAACTGGCATGTACTTATGATGGTTGCAGCGTCCCCATCGTCAAACATGATCCAAATTCAGACCGCTTGGCGACCAACTCCTATTGATGATGCTCGCCGTGTTCCCGGGGTCACGCCGTCCCCTTTTGCGACCTTCTGATAAGCAAAGCCAAGGAGAGAAGAGCCTGATTCACTGAATGACCGGGTGACCAACTTACCGACTGCAGTGATTCGCTTAACAACGGAGGCAAGAAAGGGTTGTAAAATGGGGGCAAAGCTCACTTTGATCGATGTCTCGCTTTACCACCAAAATTTTGGGCTCAATTGTGGGGTCGTAACGTCGGGGACTTCCTGGACACAATTTGCAAAAAAGTCATCTCCTCAATTTTGGGATTTGAAGAGCCGTTTTATTTAGCTTAATGCTTTTTTTTTGCTCAGTTTGGGGTACACCATGCTAAAATCAGCAGGAAGAACCGCTACCCAGGGGTGGGATTCAAATGTCTTAACAACGGTTCTGTGGGCATGGTCTAAATTTGTGGGCGTGGCTTGGTGGTCATGTGACTGGGTGGGCAGGGCTTGAGGACTTTGTGTGGCTTGGTGGTCACATGACTGGGTGGGCGTGGCTTGCTGACTGAGTGTGGCTTGGTGGTCATGTGTCTGGCTGAGCATGGCTTCTATGTAAATAATGTAAATATTTATGAAAAAAAATTTTATTAAAAAAAGAGCAACTTTTACCCAAAATCAGGCAAAACAGGCAGGCAGATTGAGTTGCTTGCAGAATCAGATTCACTCAGAGATCCATCTATCTGCAATCTGCTACCCGAGTCTGTCACATAAAATTTGCTTGCAAGCAAACTCATAAAATTAACTCACAACACACCACGTGTATAAATATTGATTTTTTTTATTTTTTAAAAAAGCAACTTTTACCCAAAATCAGGCAGGCAGATTGAGTTGCTCACAGAATCACAGACTCACTCGGAGATCTACCTTTCTGCCATCGGCTACCTGAGTCTGCACCGAAAAATAGAAGCATCGTCCTAAGGAAAGTTTAGCTCTGCTTTTAGATTAGCTAGAAAGCAAGAAATCCAACCATTTCCTGCTTTCCAGTTAATCTAAATTTCCCTGCATAGCAAAACAGCTGATGGTTGGAGGAGGGAAAGGAAAAATAGCAACTTAGCAGGCAAATTTGATGGCGCGCATGCCAGGTAAGGAGTGAGTGGGCAGGAAGGGGAGGGGCCAGCCAGTGGCACGATTTGCCGGTTCTCCAAACTGGGCAGAATCATAACAACTGGTTCTATAGAACTGGTCCGACCAGGTAGAATCCCACGCCTGCCCCCCACCCCAAAATAAATTGAGCACAACAAACTTTGGTATTGTTTGCTATGGAAGAATTTAGTGTTTCCGAATCGTGGCCCCTTTAAGACCTGTGGAATTGCTGGCTGGCTGGGGAATTCTGGGAGTTGAAGTCCACAGGTGTTAAGGTGTGTACAGATGTAGAGTTTCCCAGCAGATTGCAACAACCTAGACATTTCTAGTTGGGAAATAAATACATTTCTTTCCCCCAAAACTGGTTCCTTGATTTCCAGCCTAGGTCATACACCTGGGATCTCTTAGTGGTCTCCTACCCAAGTACTAAACAGATCCAATGCCACCGAGCCTTTTGAGGTCAGCCAGGATGTCAATATTGGGCGATCAAAGCAAGAGGTCCTGGCACCTTTCCAGGCTGGCTACTGACCTTGGCAAGGGTCAGCATTGGACTCCAAGCTCCATGTGGCTCGTCCAGATTACACAATTCTAAGGACTTAAACAGAACATGCCAAACAGATCATCCAGCACAGATCTGTAACTTCCTGCAAAATAAACCCCTTCTGAAACATGTGTCTGTCCGGGGAGGGAGGGAGGGAGGGAGGGGAGGGAGGGAGGGAGGGAGGGGGAAGGAAGGAAGGAAGGAAGGAAGGAAGGAAGGAAGGAAGGAAGGAAGGAAGGAAGGAAGAAGCTAGGAAGTTGGAATGGGGAAGGAGATGGAAATCAGAGGGAGGAAGGAAGGAAGGAAGGAAGGAAGGAAGGAAGGAAGGAAGGAAGGAAGGAAGGAAGAAGCTAGGAAGTTGGAATGGGAAAGGAGATGGAAATCAGAGGGAGGAAGGAAGGAAGGAAGGAAGGAAGGAAGGAAGGAAGGAAGGAAGGAAGAAGTTAGGAAGTTGGAATGGGGAAGGAGATGGAAATCAGAGGGAGGAAGGAAGGAAGGAAGGAAGGAAGGAAGGAAGGAAGGAAGAAATTAGGAAGGAAGAAGTTACGAAGGAAGAAGTTAGGAAGTTGGAATGGGGAAGGAGATGGAAATCAGAGGGAGGAAGGAAGGAAGGAAGGAAGGAAGGAAGGAAGGAAGGAAGGAAGGAAGGAAGGAAGGAAGAAATTAGGAAGGAAGAAGTTAGGAAGTTGGAATGGGGAAGGAGATGGAAATCAGAGGGAGGAAGGAAGGAAGGAAGGAAGGAAGGAAGGAAGGAAGGAAGGAAGGAAGGAAGGAAGGAAGGAAGGAAGGAAGGAAGGAAGGAAGAAATAAATTAGGAAGTTGGAATGGGGAAGGAAAAGGATGGGAATCGGAGGGAGGGGGAAGAAGGAAGGAAGTGGAAAGAAGGAGGGAAGGGAGGAAGGAAGGAAACGAAGGAAGAAAGAGAGGGATGGAAAGAGAGAGAGAGGAAGAGAGGAAGAAAGCAAAAGAGAAAGAAAGAAAGAAAGAAAGAAAGAAAGAAAGAAAGAAAGAAAGAAAGAAAGAAAGAAAGAAAGGAAGGAAGGAAGGAAGGAAGGAAGGAAGGAAGGAAGGAAGGAAGGAAGGAAGAAAGAAAGAAAGAAAGAAAGAAAGAAATTCTAATGGGCCCTGGAACCAGTCGGGCTTCAAATATTTAGAGCCAAGATCGACAACCACGTTGTTGCCATCTGAGCCCCCCCCCACACACACACACTTCTCTTTCCATATTTGTTGTGGTGCTGGTGGCTGTACTTTTTAAACATCGCCGTGACAAAACATCTCAACACAGCTCTGTCATGCCATTCTGCATTTCAGGCACGTCCATCATGATTGTGACTTTCTCCCAAACCCTCAAAAGAGGGCCGACAAACCCCCTCCCTACATAAAACACACACACACACACACACACACACACACACACACACACAGAGAGAGAGAGAGAGACTGCCTGGGCTCCCACCCCCCTGTCATGGCAAATATGACCTGTGCAAACCCAGGATTTTCCGTGTTGACACACAACTGCCCCGGCCAAACCAAAGCGGGCGTGGCAAATCCTCATACAACACGGACTAATAACTAACACACACACACATACAAGCAAGAGCAGAGGCGAGCAGGAAGCCAACAACAGAACACAGGTTGGGGTTTTATTTATTCCCCGGATGATCCAGGGCCCTGACTCTGGCATTGTGGGGAAAAGGGATCCCTAGAGATCATCCGGGAAGCCTGCACCGCTGGGTAACTCTGATTTCCCCACCCAGCAGGGAGAAGAGCCGCAGGGAAACAACAATTGTGTTATTTGTCTTATGGGAAGTCAACCCCAGCATCTCTGCCGGTCACGGGAGGCGGAACTCAAAGATTAGATTAGATGAACAGAGTTGGAAGGGACCTTGTAGGTCATCTAGTCCAACCCCGTCCCCCCGAACTCAACTTTGCTCAACAAGGAATCACATTGGTGCTAGTCCTCTTGATCAAAAGCCTACATTTTTTTGATTCACCGGCACATGTAATCCTTGACTTCTGCCCATAATTGAAGCTGGAATTTCCATTGGTTGTTTAAGTGAGGCCTGCCTCATTTTACGACCTTTTCAGTCCTCCCCCCCCCCCGTTAGTAAGTGAATCGCTGCGGTCGCACAGTCGTTAAGCAAACACGGCCATCTGGGAAGGTCACAAAGGGCCTTCGACCCCGCGATGCTGCAAGCATCAGAAATACACGATCCCAAATCGCCTGAATTTTGATCACGTAACCATGAGGATGCTGCCCCAGTCGTTAAGTGAGACGACTGGTAGTACGTCCCTTTGCAGCGCTGTCGTAACTTTGCACTAAACAGGTGGTAAGTTGAGGGTTACCTGTACTGTGTAACTCCAGGGGTGGGTTGGCACGGATGAGAACACAACGGTACTCCAAAGATCTAATGATTCGGCTCGTCCTGGGCTTACCCAGGATGCCACATCGTGGTTTGCTGAAACGCAGCTTGCAAATAAGCCAGGATTTCAGAACCGTAAGGAACTTACACCCGGGCGTGAAGCCAACGATGGGCAATGCCACCACAGCTGAATGGAAGGAATTGGTTCCCCATTCTGGGTTTAGCCGGTCTGCGGCTTCCCACCTTCCATTCCTTGCAGGTATACTGCTGCTAAACATGGAGGCTCGAACTTTAGACAACACAGTCAGCCCAATGCTGGCAGATCTTGGCCTTTGCTTGGACAACCGTTCTCCCCAACTCTCTAGCAAGATAAAGTTTTAGGAAAGATGCCTGGCATAGAAATCAAAGAAATCTTCTTCTTCTTCTTCTCCTTCTTTCTCTTTCTCCTTCTCCTTCTTCTTCTTCTTCTTTTCTCCTCCTCCACTTCCTCCTCTTCTTCTTCTCCTCCTCCTCCTCTTCTTCTCCTTTCCCTACTCCTCATTCTCTTCCTCTTCTTCTTCTTCTCCTCCTCCTCCTCCTCTTCTTCTCTTCTTCTCTCCCCCCTCCTTCTCCTCCTCCTCCTCCTCCTCCTCCTCTTCTCCTTCTCCTCCTCCTCCTCCTCTTCCTCCTCTTCTCTTCCTCCTCCTCCTCTTCTTCTTTCTTCCATATTTAAAAATGTGAAATATCACTCACGCATCATCACAAAATCCGTAAAGCCTACAAACTTGAAATTTAGCACCTATGTTCTTCTTGGCTTCAGTTTCAGTTTACCAAGCAGCTTTACTACAGGACAGTTGAGCTCAGCCACGCCCAGGCTCCTTGCTGTCTCCTTGCTCACACAGCAAATACTGTTTCAGTTTCCAAACAGCCCTCAACTCTCTCACACATTGACGGGAAGCTAGCCGGATGAATACCCACGGATGGTGGTAGGCAGAGGCAGAAATTTTTCCCCTTCTTATTTTCCTCCCCAAAAACTAAGCCCGACCACATAGTTTCGTAGCGAAGCACGGGGATCCAGCTAGAATATCATAAACAAATAAATAATATTAAGCGTTTTACCCGACACAGGAAGTCCTTGACTTCCGACCACAGAGAGCATTTGCACCAAGACAAATTCCTTGTGTGTCCAATCACACTTGGCCAATAAAAGGAAATTCTAATTCAATGGAGCCCCAAATTTCTACCGCTAAGTGAGACACTTGGTTTTGCCTCATTTTGCGACCTTTCTTGCCACCGTCGTTAGGGCAAGCACTGCAGTTGTTAAGGGAGTCACACGGTTGCTAAGTGAATCCAGCTTTGTACCTGTCACAAGGTCGCAACAGGGGATCACACAACCCTGGGACGGCTGCCACCGTCGTAAACATGAGTCGGTTGCCAAGCGTCCGAATTTTGATCGCGCGACAACAGGGATGTTGCAGTAGTTGGAAGGCTGTACGGACGGTTGTAAGTCACTTTTGGTCAGTGCCGTCGTAATTTCGAACAGTCACTAAATGAGCTGTTGTAAGTCGAGGACTACTGTACCTGTAAAAAGGTTTCGTTGGGTCCATGAACAAAGCTAAATTCAGAAATTTTGCTGCTAGAAACAACAGAGAACCTCACAGGTGGTCTCCAAAGGCTATCCATCAATCAGAGTGGAGCTGGAAGGGACCTCGGAGGTCATCTAGCTGGCCCCCTGCTCAAGCAGGAGAACCTGTACTGTTTCAGGCAAATGGCTGCCCAGTCTCTTCTTAAAAACCTCCAGTGGGAAGGAAGGAAGGAAGGAAGGAAAGGAGGAAGGAAGGAAGGAAGGAAGGAAGGAAGGAAGGAAGGAAGGAAAGAAAGGAGGAAGCAAAGGAGGAAGGAAAGAAGGAAAGAAGGAAGGAAGGGAGGGAGGAAGGAAGGAAGGAGGGAAGGAAGGAAAGGAGGAAGGAAGGAAAGGAGGAAGGAAAGGAGGAAGGAGGGAAAGAAGGAAGGAAGAAGGAAGGAAGGAAGGAAAGGAGGAAGGAAGGAAAGGAGGAAAGAAAGGAGGAAGGAGGGAAAGGAGGAAGGAGGGAAGGAAGGAAAGGAGGAAGGAAAGGAGGAAGGAGGGAAAGGAGGAAGGAAGGAAGGAGGGAAGGAAGGAAAGGAGGAAGGAAGGAAAGGAGGAAGGAAAGGAGGAAGGAGGCAAAGGAGGAAGGAAGAAGGAAGGAAGGAGGAAGGAAGGAAAGGAGGAAGGAGGGAAAGGAGGAAGGAGGGAAGGAAGGAAAGGAGGAAGGAAGGAAAGAAGGAAAGAAGGAAGGAGGGAAAGGAGGAAGGAAGGAAGGAAAGAAGGAAGGAGGTTGGACTAGACGACCTCTAAGGTCCCTTTCCAATATCTGTAGCTAATCTGAGGTGGGGAGCAGGCAGGCCGGGGGGGACGGGGACGGCAGACAGAGATACTAGCGCTGGCAAAGGGTGAGGCTGCTGATCCCCCTCCCCATCCTCCCCCGCCCCAATGAAGATGCTGAAGGAATAAAGGCTCTTTGCAAGAGCTTAGCGGAGGGGTGGCGACATCCCCTCCCCACCCGCTTTAAAGGGGGAATCCCCACGGGGTCGCCCTGCCTCGCCCACGTGGCCCTGCACCATGGTCCTTGGAGTGCAGAGGAGGAGGAGGAAGGAGAGTCCTGCAACGCCCTCTCTCTCTCTCTCTCTCTTTCTTTCCCTCTCTCTCTCTCTCTCTCTCCTTCTCTCTCTCTCTCTCCTCTCTCTCTCTTCCTCTCTCCCCCCCCTCTCTCTCTTTCCCTCTTTCTCTCCCTCCCTCTCTCTCTTTCCCTCTCTCTCCCTCCCTCTCTCTCTTTCCCTCTCTCTCCCCTCCTCTCTCTTCCTCTCTCCCTCTCTCTCTCTCTCTCACTCCTCTCTCTCTCTTTCCCCTCTCCCTCTCTCTCTCTCTCTCCTCTCTCTTTCTTTCCTCTCTCTCTCTCCTCTCTCTCCTCTCTCTCTCTCTCTCTCCTCTCTCTCTCTTCCTCTCTCCCCTCCCTCTCTCTCTTTCCCTCTCTCTCCCCTCCCTCTCTCTCTTTCCCTCTCTCTCCCTCCCTCTCTCTCTTTCCTCTCTCTCTCCCTCTCTCTTTCCCTCTCTCCCTCTCTCCTCTCTCTCTCCTCCCTCTCTCTCTCTCCCTCTCTCCCTCTCTCCTCTCTCTCTCCTCTCTCTCTTTCTTTCCCTCTCTCTCTCTCCTCTCTCTCCTTCTCTCTCTCTCTCTCTCCTCTCTCTCTCTTCCTCTCCTCCCTCCTCTCTCTTTCCCTCTCTCTCTCCCTCCCTCTCTCTCTTCCCTCTCTCTCCTCCTCTCTCTCTTTCCTCTCTCTCTCCCCTCCCTCTCTTTCCCTCTCCCTCTCTCCTCTCTCTCTCCCTCTTCTCTCTCTCTCACTCCCTCCCTCTCTCTCTCTCTCTCTCTCTCTCTCTCCTCTCTCTCTCTCTCCCTCCCTCTTCCTCTCTCTCTCTCTCTCTCCCTCTCTCCCTCTCTCTCCCCCTCCCTCCTCCTCTCTCTCCCTCCCCCACTCTCTCTGCAGAGACCCCAGGCCAGCGACCTTCTCCCCCAACCCCGCCACCGCCAAGACCCACCTGCTGTCCGCCGCTGAGCATCCTCTCCAGCTCGGCGGGGCGATCGTGCCAGACCAGCGCGTGCAGCGGGTAGCGGCTCTCGGCTCCCTTGCGGCTGGCGGCTCGCGGAGAGGAGGAGGAGGAGGAGGCCAGCATCCTCCTGGCACCGGGGCGAGGGGCTGGCGGGGGCTGCAGCCGCATGGGCGCCGCGGGCACCGGGACGGGCCGGGGCTCGGGGTGGGGGGAGGAAGGAAGCCGAGCCCCCGCCGGGCCCTGGAGCTGCTGACACGCCGGCAGAGAAATAGAAGGAGGAGGAGGAGGAGGAGGAAGAGGCGGAGGAAGAGAAGAAAAAGAAAGGAGGAGGAGGGAGGGTGGGGGAGGCGCCCCCGCCGCGGCACACAAAGGGGGTCGCGTGGATTGAGGGCGGAGGGGTCGCCCCGGCCGGCTCCCTCCCCGCGGCGCAGCAGCCCGCTTCAGCGGGGAACCATGGGACTTGGAGTCGCGGGCACCACCCTTCCCGCCCGTTCCCGCGAGAGGAAGCCCCCTCCCACCAACGGGCACCGCCCGCCCAGCGTGGGAAGCAAGGGGGGACACACTGTGGCAGGAGGTGCCGCCCGCGGGCGCCAGGTTGCAAAAGCGCTGGCTTGTCCCACCTGTGCGGCTTCGACTGCGCTTGCGGGCCGTTCTGGGCGTCTCTGTTCATCTTTTTTTGGGGGTAGCAGGTCTGCTGCGGGGTCCCTCGCTGTCCTCCGGCGGCTTGGTATATTGGGGGGGCAAGACGGCCGGAAGTGGAGCTGCAGCGATGGCAGAGAGGGTGGAGGGGGGCGCAGGCGTCTCTGCCCCCAGGTGGGAGCTGGTACCTCCAATCCCCCCCACGCCGAAAGGGGTACCTCTCTACTTGCCCCACCCCTCGTGGCCCTTTGCACAGAAGCCCCTGCAAAGGTGCCAGTTGTGGTTTGCAAGGTGCCAGCTGGGTGCAGCCCCACCCAGTGCCAGGCTGGATGCCCACCACGTTTGATACTGCATAAGGGAGGTGAGATGGGGTTTGGGGGCATTACCTGCTTGGGCGGGGGCGGGGGTGGTGGTGGGCTAGATGATCTACAAGGTCCCTTCCGACCCTGTTAATAATCAGTTAAACCCCAAACCTGAGAAATTGGTGGAGGTAGCCAACCAAGGCTGGCTGGCATTTCTAGGCCCTGCTGACCAGGAATGACCCCTGGCATCACGGCGCCACGAGAATGGGCATCCCACCGACCTTTTCCTGGGGAATTTTCACCCCAGCATGGGCCACATTAGTGTTTATTTTATTTTATTTTATTTTATTATTTATTTTATTTTATTATTTATTTTATTTTATTTTATTTTATTATTTATTTTATTTTATTTTATATTATTTTATTATTTTATTTTATTTATTAGTTATTTCATCTTATTATTTTATTAGTTATTTTATTAGTTATTTTATTTTATTATTTTATTTTATTAGTTATTTTATTTTATTTTATTATTTTATTAGTTATTTTATTTTATTTTATTTTATTATTTTATTTTATTATTTTATTTTATATTATTTTATTATTTTATTTTATTTATTAGTTATTTCATCTTATTATTTTATTAGTTATTTTATTAGTTATTTTATTTTATTATTTCATCTTATTATTTTATTAGTTATTTTATTTTATTATTTTATTTTATTAGTTATTTTATCTTATTATTTTATTTTATTATTTTATTTTATTATTTTATTTTATTAGTTATTTTATTTTATTAGTTATTTTGTTACTTCTGACCCATTTCATCTTGGAGACAATTGTAGCATCTCTAGGATTAAGGAAAAATAGGCATTGAAAAACAGGAAAATTAAATTTCAGGGCACATCATTATTTTAAAGACAGCAGTACAATCTTGCGCTTAAAACCCTTCATTTAGTGACTGAAAAACTGGACTTATGACTTATTTCCACGCTTACGACCGTTGCAGCAATGCCCACGGTCATGTGATCAAAATTTGGACTGACTCGTACTTACAACGGTGGCAGCATCCTGGGGTCACGTAATTCCCCATTTGTGGCCCTTTCTAGCTGGTGAAAGCCAAAATCAGATTTGCTTTTTCTTTTTCTTAATCTTCCTTTTTTACTTTTTCTTTCCCTCTTTCTCTCACTCCTTTCTTTTCTTCCTCTCCTCCTCCTCCTCCTCCTCCTCCTCCTCCTCCTCCTCCTCCTCCTCCTCCTCCTCTTCTTCTTCTTCTTCTTCTTCTTCTTCTTCTTCTTCTTCTTCTTCCTCTTCCTCCTCCTCCTCCTCCTCCTCCTCCTCCTCCTCCTCCTCCTCCCTCTTCTCCTCCTCCTCCTCTTCTTTCTTCCCCTCCCCCTCCCCCTCTCCTCCTCCTTGTTCTTGAATTTTGGGCTCCAAAACAGCCAGAGAGCAAGAACCCTGTTAGGGATAACATTGTTTACCTTAACTGGTTTGGGTAAAAATAATAAATATGGTATCATGGTTTGTTAGTTAAAGTGTGTGTAACTTTAACAGCAAGAATGTAATTAAGGGTGTGGTTGTAAAAGCACTATATATGAAGCGAGGCAATTGCAGCTCGCTCTCTCTGGCTTACTGATCCCTAATTACTTGATGGATTGATGACTGCGTTCTTGTAGGAGTGTTGATTTTTCTCAACTAGGAGAGAAGATAAAGATTGGACTGATTTATTGTAAGTGAACTGACATTGGCTATTCAACATGGATTTTGCAAATAGAGTATCCCCGACAAGACTTGACTGAAATTGATATATGACTACTGGACTGTTTATTATGACTATGCTATAATTCTTAAATGGAATAAACTATATTTTTGATAGCACAAGCATATCTGTATTTTTACTGCGTGTTAACTAGAAAACTTATCTCACACATTTACCTGTCTTCCTATCTGACTTCGCTGCACGTTCTGTTTAGTTTGTTTTCCTTAACACCCGTTGGGGAATCCAGGCTTAACAAACCCTCTGCAGAAAAGCTTTAAAACTGTTTTTTTTTCAACCTCTCCAATGGCTACAGAATTCCGCTCTATCCTGTCCCAACTCTGTTACATTGCATGTGGCTCCAGACCTTCAAACTTGGCCTCTCAATTTATTCTTTTATTACCTTTATCTCCTGTTCTGACATTGGCTAGAAATGTATTTAGGCGGCAGGGGAGATTTCTGAGCTTCAGTGCAACCAATCCCATCTCTGCACCTGTTTGTTTTCCCCCAGGTGTGTCTGCAAAGGTATCTTTAAAAAAAAAAAAAAAACACCTCAAGAGGCCTTCCAGCATCCGACTGAATCCTGCTCCTTTTTACATGAGACACAAATAAAATAGGTGGTTTTTTTAAATGAGATGGTTACTATTTTGACTTTTTAAACCCATTTTTTGATTGCCCCATTCATGTACACAGCTACAGCCACGCTCGCCTTCCAGCCTCTAGTGCTTAAACAAGCCTGATCTACAATTGAATCAGAATCAGAATAGAGCTGGAAGGGACCTTGGAGGTCATCTAGTCCAACCCCCTGCTCAAGCAGGAGACCCTAGGCCACAACTTCTAGTGGCAAGCTGTTCCACTGGTTAATTGTCTTCACTTTAGGAAATTTCTCCTTAATTAATCTAAAGAGATCCTAGATTTCCTGCAGCCTGATCCAGGATTCCCTGTGAAATCAAATGTAAATCGATATTCTGTTTTTTATAAATTGTATAATTTGCATATCTTTAATCATAACTATATAATTATAAATTCCTTGTGTGGCTAATCACACTTGGTCAAATAAACGTTTCTCTCGTTTTTCCCTTCCCTTCTTTCCCCTCCTTTTCCCTTCTCCTCTCCTCTTTTCCCTTCCCTTTTTCCTCTTCTCTTTCTCTCCTCTCCTTTCTTCTCCCTTCCCTTCTTTTCCTCTTCCTCCTTCTCCTTCCCTTTCCCTTCTCTTCTCCCTTCTTTCCCTTCTCTTCTCCCTTTTTTCTCTTCTCTTCTCCTTCTTCTCCTCCCCACTCCCTCCCCTCCCCTCCCTTTTCTCCTTCTCTCTTTTCTTCTCCCCTTCTCACTTCTCTTCTTCTCCCTTCCCTTTTTCCTCTTCTTTTCCTCTTCCTCCTTCTCCTCCTCTCCCCCTTCCTTCCCCTCCCTTCTCCTCTTCTCCTTTTCCTTCTCTCCCCTTCTCTCCCCCTTCTTTTTCCTCTTCTCTTCCTCTTCTTCTCCTCCCCCTCTCCCTCCCTTTTCTCCCTTCTCCTCTCTTCTTCCTTCCCTTCTCACTTCTCTTCTCCCTTCCCTTTTTCCTCTTCTCTTCCTCCTTCTCCTCCTCTCCCCCTTCCTTCCCCTCCCTTCTCCTCTTCCTTCTCTCCCCTTCTCTCCTCCCTTCTTTTTCCTCTTCTCTTCCTCTTCTTCTCTTCCTCCTCCCCCTCTCCCTCCCTTTTCTCCCTTCTCTCCTCTCTTCTTCCTTCCCTTCTCACTTCTCCTCTTCTTCCTTCCCTTTTTCCTCCTTTCTCTTCCTCCTCCTCCTCCTCTCCCCCTTCCTTCCCCTCCCTTCTCCCTTCTTTCTCTTCCTCTTCTTCTCCTTCTTCTCCTCTTCCTCCTTCCCTTATCCTCCCTTCCCTTCATACACTACCATAAGAGAAGAATAATTAAAAGTTAAGACGTGGCACAGTGCCTAAATTTGCATGTGGGGCCAAGCCACAACCCACACCAAGCCAAATTGCTAGGCAGCCCCTTAAGTTGGACAAACGCCACTATGGGCTTTGAAATGCCTCCATTGTGAGAGGCTTTGCTGGAATCCGTTAAGGCTGCTAAAACAATAATCCAATTTAGAAGAATCCAACGGGGCGTTAATCTCTCAAATTGACAGTGATCATTCACTCACACTTCAAGAATAATGAGTTTCTGTGTTCCGTTTTCACGGATTAGAGAAAGATCACCTTAAAAACAAAATTTTGCAACCTTGGCCACTTTTGAAGGTGGGTGTGGACTTCAACTCCCAGAATGCCCCAGTCAGCTGGCTGGGGGATTCTGGGAGTTGAAGTCCACACCCACCTTCAAAGTGGTCCAGATTGAAACACTTGTCTTAAAGAATGGGACATTAATTTATTTTTGGCATCCACTGAGGCCGATAGGACAAAAAGCTCAATTTGGTGTGTGTGTATATGTATTTATTTATTTAATTTCTACCATACAGCTATCCCATTTCAGCAAATGACTCTGGGTGGCTCACCATTCAAAACATTAAAATAAAATTAAAAAATATATATGTTAAAACAATAAAAACAGTAAAAAGCATTGAAATCAGTTTTTTAAAAAAACACATGAAAGCATCTAATTCTCCTTTATTCTCTCGTACGATCCACCTTGGAGGTCAGTAAATATTGGATGAAATGGGAGATTCGATACAGACATGGGAATTGTAACTCATTCTGATATGAACCTGCGTCTCACAACAAAAGCAACTTTAAAATATGTGAACTTCAACTCCCAGAATTGCCCAGCCAGACACGGAATAATCTATTTATATGAAAGCGAAATTACCCCTCATGCATCATCACAAAATCTCCAGAACCGTAAAGCCTACAAACTTGAAATTTGGCCCGTAGGTTCCTCTTGGCTTCTAGGGGCTCACTAAGAAAGGATTTTTGGAAATGACCCTCAGAACATTTAGAGTATTTCCTGTATTATTATTATTATTATTAACACGCTCTGATGCTAAGGAGTTCTACTCCCCCTCCCCACCTGAGAAAAATCTCTTCCAAATGCAAAACACAAGCAGAGGAGTTTCAGTTTCAGTTTCAGAGCACCAAGCCTCTTTAGTACAGAGCAGTTGAGCTAAGCCACGCCCAGGCTCCTTGCTGTCTCCTTGTTCACATAGCAGATACTCTTTCAGTTTCCAAACAGCCCTCAACTCTCTCACACACTGACAGGATGCTAGCCAGATGAATACTGGTAGGCAGAGGCAGAATTTTTTCCCCCTTATTTTCCTTCCCCCAAAACTAAGTCCCATCACATAGTTTAGTAGCAAAGCATGGGTATCCAGCTTGTGTGCGTGTGTGTGTGTGTGTGTGTGTGTGTGTGTGTGTGTTATGCAGGATAATTTTCCATACCTTTATCTGTTTATTTTTAAAGTTACAGGTAAATTGCAGGGGTTACGTCATTTTGGGTTCTTCGTTCATTTTTCATTTTTTTATTCTAAGGAAGTGTGAAAAAAACAACAACATGTAACCCAAATGCAGAAAATGGAGTAAACCAGGTTTAATTCACCGTAGATGAGTATGCAAACCCCGGCCATGAAATTGATTCTGGTTTAGCACAATGGTGGGTGATAGGCCACCTATTTGATTTATAGGAGGAAGGAATAACCCACCTGAAGGTTACAGCTCCTCTTTTTTTTTTCTTTTTTGCAAAATTCAACCATGACCTGAAATGACAGTGGCATTTTCCCATCTGTTTGGGTGTTAATGAAGCAGCCACACATCTGTATGAAGGCTCCATAAATAAACGAATGAGCTATTTTGCTTTACACAGCAGCACAGCAGCAACGAAAGAAACAAAGGGGGGGGGTTGACAATGACATCACCCCATCAAAGGGGTTCATTGCCCAGCTGGCAAAGGGAGAGATCCACCCCGAGAGAGATCCACTCAGTTTAACAGAACCACCCAAAATCCCTTCTCTGGCCCAGCGGTTGGGAGGGGCTTTATCAGAATTATTTATTTGTTTTTTTTATTTTATTTATGCTTCCTATTTCTAAACCGCCCATCTACCCCCATCCACAAGGAACACCAGTTTCAGAGAGAGAGAGAGAGAGAGAGAGAGAGAGAGATGGGGGAGGGAGGGAGGGAGAGCGAGGATAGATGGATGGATGGATGGATGGATGGATGGATGGATGGATGGATAGATAGATAGATAGATAGATAGATAGATAGATAGATAGATAGATAGATAGATAGATAGATAGATAGATAGATGAGAGAGGGGGGAGAGAGAGAAAGAGGGAAAGAGAACAGGAGAAAGAGAATGAGAGAATGACAGAGAGATTAGATGGATGGGTGGATAGAAGATAAATTAATGAATAGGTAGGTAAGTAGATAGACAGATAGATATTCATAGTGATGATAGATAGATAGATAGATAGATAGATAGATAGATAGATAGATGATTGATTGATTAGATAGATAGTCATCCATAGCGACTAGATAGATGATAGGTAGGTATGTAAATAGTTTTATGGATGTATGGATATATAGATAGATAGATAGATGATAGATAGATAGATAGATAGATAGATGAGAGAGGGGGAGAGAGAGAATGAGAGAGAAAGAGGGAAAGAACAGGAGAAAGAATGAGAGAATGACAGAGATTAGATGGATGGATGGATAGAAGATAAATTGATGAATAGATAGGTAGGTAGATAGACAGATATTCATAGTGATGATAGATAGATAGATAGATAGATAGATAGATAGATAGATAGATAGATAGATAGATAGATTAGATAGATAGTCATTCATAGTGACTAGATAGATGGTAGATATGTAAATAGTTGTATGGCTGGATAGATAGATAGATAGACAGACAGACAGACAGATAGATAGATAGATGAGAGGGAGAAAGAGGGGAGAGAATGAGAGGGGAAAAGAGGGAGAGAGAATGAGAGAAAGAGAAAGAAAATGAGAAAGAGAGAATGAGAGGGGAGAGAGAGAATGAGAAAGAAAAAGGGAGGGAAGGAGAGAGAGAGAGGATAGAAGATATAGTTGAATGAATGAATGGGTAGATATTCTGAGCAATAACACTTTGTTCATATAATTATTTTAACTATTACCCAAACCTCACCTATCTTAGTTGAATCACATTCTGCCCAAAGATATCATGGTTTGGCTAACCATAATGTGCTGTTTCAACCATAACCATATAGGTTTGATCAACAAGCTATACCAAATAATGCAGTTGACAAACCACTGTAGAGTTAACTTTATGTAATATACAAAAACAAACTAACCACAAAACAGGTTATGGATTTATATAATTCATAATATATTTGCTTATCCTTGAATAGCAAAGGTGAGCAGCAATCAAGTGCGGGAGAACACATAACATGAGACCTGTCACCGGAATGCAAAAAACACAAAAAACATGTGTCTCACTTATTTTGGCCACGTCATGCAGGGGGAATTCACCAGAGAAAGCAATTGTGTTGGGGGGGAAAAGCGGTAAAAAAGGAAAACAGGTGTCATCTGATTCGGAGGAGGAAGGCGAACAGCTGACAGGGAGTGGGAGTGTGGCTCCATTGGCTGTGGAAGGGAAAAGTCCAGCTGGGCAGAGCAAGGAAGGGGTAGAACAAGGGAGAGGGAATTCGGAGGAAGACCCAGGCCCACCCCTTCATCCTAGGAATGAAGGGAGGAACGGAGAAGGGAGCAACGTGGCTTACGGGGGAGGAAAGGGCCCTGATTCCCTTTATTAGACACAGCTGGGAACAAAAGGAAGCTGCGTGCAGCAAGTTTTGGGGAGCAAACCATGAATTATCTGGTATCATTGAGGCTTTTCTGGGTTCCTGGCATCTTCCCAACTGTGTGAGTTTTGTCATGCTTTTAAGTCTGAAATTCCTTCTCTTGCCCTGTCAAGCTAATTACTTCAGTTTGGCTTGTTGGGGCTTTAAATTACAGTTTGTGTTGACCATGTTTTGGACTTAATTTTCTGCAGCCAAAGGCTGTTCCTGAGAGAGTTTTTCTCCAGCCCGAAGGTAACCTGGACATTGGGGGCCAAGTTGGAGATAATAAAGGGACTCTTCTTGCTTATTTGACTGTGTTGCCACTGTGCCAAGCCCCTTTGGGTCATCACACCAGGCCACCAAAGAACAGGATGGCGCGACACTGGCCAGAGCATGGGACAACTCAAAAAAGTAGTGCAAGATTGGAAGGTGTGGAGACACCACCTGGCCCATGGAATTGTCAAAGAGTTGGACGCGACTGACTGGACAATAACATCATAATCTTTGCTTAACCAAACTGCAGACAAACATAAAAGGGAGGAGCGACTGACACACCTTACATGAACATCTTGGAAGGATGGAAAAATAATAGTAATGAAGTGCTTTGGGTGCAATTCCAAAACATCTGGAATTTGAACACCATTGGCATTGACAAAATCCCCATCGGTCAATTACGGAAGGCAGCTTCACTCAGAGCAGCTTACAACCTTTTGGAGAGGCTCGAAACTCCTTCAAACAACCACATCTGCCTATCCCAGGTCCTTGGGAAGGAGTCGATTGGTGGATAAAAATGTCAAATCCAGCCTTCGCATCTGGCTGACTCTGCAATCAACCCCAATAAAAAATGTTACAAGTTGTGCTCTGGGTACAATCGCCATACATCTGGAGCACTGCTTGACTATCCTTGGCATTGACAAATTCCCTGTCGGTCAATTGCAAAAAGACAGCTTTGCTTGGGACGGCTGACATCTGTCAACGATAACCTTTCATATGATCAAACAACATCTGTCAATCTTTAACAAATAATCAGAGTTGGAAGGGACCTTGTAGGTCATCTAGTCCAACCCCCTGCCCAAGCAGGAGACCCTACACCATTTCTGACAGGTGGCAGTCCAGTCTCTTCTTGAAAGTCTCAAGTGATGAAGCTCCCACAACTTCTGAAGGCAACTTCTGTTCCGTCAGTTGATTGTTCTCCCTGTCAGAAAATTCCTCCTTATTTCCAGGTTGAATCTCTCCTTGTTCAGTTTCCATCCATTATTCCTTGTCTGGCCTTTGGGTGCCTTGGAGAATAGCTTGACCCCCTTACTCCTCCTCTCTGGGGCAGCCCCTCAAATATTGGAAGATGCTCTCCTGTCTCCCCTGGTCCTTCTCTTCCCTAGACTAGCCAGGCCCTGTTCCTGCAACCGTTCTTCATATGTTTTAGCCTCCAGTTCCCTCATCATCCTGGTTGCTCTTCTCTGCACTTTTTCTAGAGTCTCAATATCTTTTTTTTATAGTGTGGTGACCAAAACTGATTAACAGAGTTGGAAGGGTCATCTAGCCCCCCCCCGCCCAAGCAGGAGACCCTGCACCATTTCTGACAGGTGGCAGTCCAGTCTCTTCTTGGAAGCCTCCAGGGATGAAGCTCCCACAACCTCCGAAGGCAACTTCTGTTCCGTCGGTTGATGGTTCTCCCTGTCAGAAAATTCCTCCTTATTTCCAGGTTGAATCTCTCCTTGGTCAGTTTCCATCCATGATTCCTTGTCTGGCCTTCGGGTGCCTTGGAGAATAGCTTGACCCCCTTCCTCCTCTCTGCGGCAGCCCCTCAAATACTGCAAGACTGCAGAGGTCACGCAACATTTAGCAGATTAAAAAAAAAGAGAACAATAAAGGGAAAATTAAAAGAAGGCGAAAATTACAGAAGTTTGGTGAGAAGTTTAAAAACCAAGCATCTGTTTTTCTTTCAGTAGAACGGAAAGATAAGGGCCGAGTTGAAATAAAACGGAAAGAAAAACCTGATTTTTATTTTGATGTTTTGCAGAAGATATCAGGCAAGAACGATCTGCTTGAGAGCCTTCAAGGAGGAAGTAGAGAGGATCAGAAGGAAGAAGCCCAAGAAGAAACATCTTTGGCCTTTTCTGAAAATAAAATAATCATAATCATAACTACAGTGCAGACAATGCTTAAATTTGATTTCTTGAAAGCTTCTATTAGAATTGCTTGAGTTCAGGGTTTCTTAGCCTTGGCAATTGCAGATGTGTGGAGAGGTATAAATATCTGAACTAGAATGTGTTACTTCTCTGTGATATGTGATATATGTGGGTATATGCATACATTCTGTATTTATCTGTATTTACTTCCTGTGTCGGGTAAAATGCTTAATATTATTTATTTGTTTATGATATTCCGGCTGGATCCCCGTGCTTCGCTACGAAACTATGTGGTGGGGCTTAGTTTTGGGGGAGGAAAATAAGGGGGCAACAATTCTGCCTCTGCCTACCAGCATCCATCGGTATTCATCTGGCTAGCGTCCTGTCAGTGTGTGAGAGAGTTGAGGGCTGTTTGGAAACTGAAAGAGTATTTGCTGTGTGAGCTAGGAGGAGACAGCAAGGAGCCTGGGCGTGGCTTAGCTCAATTGCTCTGTACTAAAGTTGGTTGCTGCTCTGAAACTGAAACGGAAACTCCTCTGCTTGTGTTTTGCATTTGGAAGAGATTTCTTCTCAGGTGGGAGGGGGAGTAGAACTCCTTAGCATCAGAGCCTGTTAATAATAATAATAATAACAACAACAATAACAATAACAATAACAACAATATAATAATAATAATAATAATAATAATAATAATAATAATAATAATAACAACAACAACAACAACAACAACAACAATAACAATAATAATAATAATAATAATAATAATAATAATAATAATAATAATAATAATAATAATAATAATAATAATAACAATAATAATAATATAGGAAATACTCTAAATGCTCTGAGGGTCATTTGGAAAAATCCTTTCTTAGTGAATACCTAAGAAGCCAAGAAGAAAATATGGGCCAAATGTCAGGTTTGTAGGCTTTGCGATGCTGGAGATTTTGTGATGATGCGTGAGAGGCATTTCGCCTTTATATGTATAGATTTATTCTGTTATATTATGTAGCATATTTTGGAGGTGGAGACCTGTATGCAACGAAATTTGACTTTAATGTATGCCGATTTGTCTACGGTTCAATCGACAATAAAGTTATCATTCTATTCTATTCAACTCCCAGGATTCTAAGCCGGTTGGGGGATTCTGGGAGTTGAAGTCCACCCATCTTCCATCCCTTCCAAGTATTTTTTTTTTCCTTTAGGACTTTTAAGATCCCGCGATTGGATGGATCCTCCATTGGGTGTCTGCATTTTTTTTGCATCTCTCGGCCGTTTCCTGCAGCAGAGTCCGTGCAAACTGCCCCGCTGCCATTCAAACGCCCCCCCACCTTCCCACACCCAACGCGGGTGGCTTACACGTCTCGCTTTAGGACCCGGCGGCGTCCCTCGCCCGATGACATCATGCCCAGCTGCCCCCAGGCAGCCCACCTCATTTGCATCGCGGGGGCGATGACGTCACCCTGCTCAGGACCTCACTTCCTCCTCGGGCTCGCCCCGCCCACCCGGCCGCCCCTCCCCGCGGCCGACCCAACACGCCATGCAGTAAATAAATAAATAAATAAATAAAAAAGTACAGACAAAATCTGAAGGGGAGGGGGGAGAATCTCAACACTTGGCCCCCCCACCCCCCACCCCGGGTTTGCAATAACCACTTTGCAAAGTCCGCTTTGCAACCCCAAGGATGCCAATAAATAAATAAACGCGGATCGTGCAAGCACGTGTGAATGCTCCCCCTCCCGCGTGTAACGCGTTCTACAAAGTCCGCCTGGCAACCAGAGGATGACACAAACGGGTCAAGCACGTGTGAATGGCCCTCCTGCCCTTCCTCCCACTCCCAAGCCCCCTACTCCACCCCCAGTCAACACTGGCTCTACTCCCTGACCTCCTACTCCCCACTACTCAATGCCCCCACTCTGACCTCCTATTCCTCAGCTCCTCTACTCCCCCCACTACTCACTGCTCCCACTCCAACCTCCTCCTACTCCTCAGCTCCCCTACTCCCCCACTACTCACTGCCCCCACTCCAACCTCCTCCTACTCAGCTCCCCTACTCCCCCACTACTCACTGCCCCCACTCTGACCTCCTCCTACTCAGCTCCCCTACTCCCCCCACTACTCACTGTCCCCATTCCGACCTCCTACTCCTCAGCTCCCCTACTCCCCCACTACTCACTGCCCCCACTCCGACCTCCTCCTACTCCTCAGCTCCCCTACTCCCCCCACTACTCACTGCCCCCACTCCAACCTCCTACTCCTCAGCTCCCCTACTCCTCCCACTACTCACTGCCCCCACTCCAACCTCCTACTCCTCAGCTCCTCTACTCCTCCCACTACTCACTGCCCCCACTCCAACCTCCTACTCCTCAGCTCCTCTACTCCCCACCACTCTCACTGCCCCCACTCCGACCTACTCCTCAGCTCCTCTACTCTCCCCCCACTACTCACTGCCCCCACTCTGACCTCCTCCTACTCCTCAGCTCCCCTACTCCCCCACTACTCACTGCTCCCACTCCAACCTCCTTCTACTCAGCTCCTCTACTCCTCCCACTACTCACTGCCCCGCTCTGACCTCCTCCTACTCCTCAGCTCCCCTACTCCCCCACTACTCATTGCTCCCAGCCCGACCTCCTACTCCTCAGCTCCCCTACTCCCTCCACTACTCACTGCCCCCACTCCAACCTCCTACTCCTCAGCTCTACTCCCCCCACTACTCACTGCCCCCACTTTCTGACCTCCTACTCCTCAGCTCTACTCCCCACCGGCTGGGGCTCATAGAAGTTGAGTTGGGGGCAGACTGAGCAGTTTAGGAGGAGGCATTTTTGTCCGTCCCCCCCGCGCCTTTCTGCCCCCAACTCAACTGGGCGGTGGGTGGCCGGGTTGGGGGGCAGGTCAAGGGTGCCTGCCGTTCCTGCAAAGAAGCCCCTCCCCTCCCACCATGAGGTGTATATGGGGCTCCAGGTGGGACTTTGGCTCCAGGGGTCCAAGCTCACGACAAGACCCCCTCACACCCACACATCTGCCATCCCCGCCCCACTGCTTGGCTGGACGACCCCCTGGGCACCTGCCTGGGCAGGTCGGAGGCTGCGCTGCCCAGACCCTCCCCAACCCGGCGCCCACCGGGTGACCCTGCGCCCCCTGGGCATCCCGGGACAGCAGACCCCCCCTCCAAGTCTAAATAACCGCACAAAAGCCGCCGCCGCCGCAGCAGCCGCCGCAGCCGTAGGATCGGGCGCTCCGGAGCGCCCCGAGGCCGCCTCCACCGCTCGCTCCGCCTCCGGAGGGCCGGCCCTGCGCTCTCACCGCCCGCCTGGCTTCCTGCAGGAGGGGCAGCTGCTGCGCCCGCCGCCGCCGCCGCTGCTGCCGCTGCTGCTGCTACTGCGCCCAGCCCGGGAAGCGGCGGCCGGCCGGAGGGCGAGAAGCCCGGGTGCGGCGGGCGCCGGCTGGCCGCGCAGCCCGGCTAGGATGGCGCGGAAGGTGGGCCGGGCGGAGGTGTGCGCCGATTGCAGCGCGCCAGGTGAGACCCCCCGCCTCCTCTTCTTCTCCCACCCCCGGGAAGCCGAGGCCGGGCCTGCGGCTCTGCCCCTTCTCTTCGCCCGGGCTTTGCCCTGCCCTGCCAGGTGCGGCGGGCGCCGCGTTGGCGGAAGAGGCGGCTGCTGCGGGGAGGGATGCGCCCGCCCGCCCCTCCCTCCCTCTAGCCTTTCCCTAGAGGATCCCGGCGCCCCCTTTGCGGGGCTTCCCAGGCTGGCCGGCCTTCCCCGGACGCCCCCTCCACCCCGTCCCCAGCAGGGCCAGGCGCTGCGGAGGAGGGAGGGAAGGAGGGAGGGAGGAAAGAAAGGAGGGAAGGAAAGGAGGGAGGGAGGGAGGGAAAGAAAGGAGGAAGGAAGGCAGGAAGGAAGGAAGGAAGGAAGGAAAGAAGGAAAGAAAGGATGGAAGGAAGAAAAGAAAGCATGGGAGAAGGAAAAGAAAGGAGGGAAGGAAAGGAGGGAGGGAGGGAAAGAAAGGAGGGAAGGAAGGCAGGAAGGAAGGAAGGAAAGAAGGAAAAGAAAGGAAGGAAGGAAAGAAGAAAAGAAAGGATGGAAGGAAGGAAGGAAGAAAAGAAAGCATGGAAGAAGGAAAAGAAAGGAGGGGAGGACGGAAGGAAAGAAGGAAAAGGAAGGAAAGAAGGAAAAGAAAGGATGGAAGAAGGAAAAGAGGAGGGGAGGAAGGAAAGAAGGAAAAAGGAAGGAAGGAAGGAAAAGAAAGGAGGGAAGGAAGGAAAGAAGGAAAAGAAAGGAAGGAAGGAAAGAAGAAAGGATGGAAGGAAGGAAGAAAAGAAAGCATGGAAGAAGGAAAAGAAGAGGGGAGGAAGGAAGGAAAGAAGGAAAAGAAAGGAAGGAAAAGGAAAAGGAAGGAAGGAAGGAAAGAATGAAAAGAAAGGATGGAAGGAAGGAAAGAAAGCATGGAAGAAGGAAAAGAAAGGGGAGGAAGGAAGGAAAGAAGGAAAAGGAAGGAAGGAAAAGGAAAAGAAAGGAGGGAGGAGGAAGGAAGGAAAGTAGAGAAAGGAAGGAAGGAAAAGAAAGGTGGAAGGAATGAAGGAAAAGGAAGGAAGGAAGGGAAACAGGAAGGAAGGAAAAGAAAGAATGGAAGGAAGAAAGGAAAGAAGGGAAAGGAAGGAAGGAAGGAAAAGAAAGGATGGAAGGAAAAGAAAGGAAGGAAAGAAGGAAAAGAAAGGATGGAAGGAAGGAAGAAAAGAAAGCATGGAAGAAGGAAAAGAAAGGAGGGGAGGAAGGAAGGAAAGAAGGAAAGGAAGGAAGGAAAAGAAAGGTGGAAGGAAGGGAAAAGAAAAGTGGAAGGAAGGAAGGAAAAGGAAGGAAGGAAGGGAGACAGGAAGGAAGGAAAAGAAAGGATGGAAGAAAGAAAGAAAGGAAAGAAGGGAAAGGAAGGAAGGAAGGGGAAAGGAAGGAAGGAAGGAAAAGAAAGGAAGGAAGGAAGGAAGGAAGGAAAAGAAAGGTGGAAAAAAGGAAAAGAAAGGATGGAAGGAAGCAAGGGAGGGAGGGAGGGGTTGCCCTGTATAGGACCCGGCCTGGTTCTCCTGCACCCCCACTCCCCCCGCTTGCTGGAGACCCTGCCCCCTCCCATCCAGCCATTCTAGCAGAAGATGCTCGGCCGGCTGGCTTGGCAGACCAAGAGGAGACCTGGTTTCACGCCCCTTCTATATTCTGGGTTTTCCATATTTTTTTGTCCCCCTCCCCCTTCCAAGTCTCCACTTGGGAGAATGTCAAGAAGGGCCTACACCCCTCAATTGGGGTGGGGTCGCCGGACAGCAGACCAATCCCCTGACCAGACAGTCTGGAAAAGCCAGGGTTCTGCAGCCGGGCATTCTTGGGGGTGCATGGGACTACAACTCCCATGCTTTGCCCTCCCCCCCCGCTCATCAGCTGGGAATCCTGGGAGTTGAGTGGAGGGGGGAAGACTTAGCGGTTTAGGAGGCAGGGACTCACCTGAATTTTCTGCCTTTGGGGTGGGGGGATTGCAAGTGGCAGGCCCTGGTGCCTTTCCTGGGGGGGCAGAACCCCCTCGCCCTCCCCCATTAAGTGGATTTGGGGGGGGCTCAGGGCTCCAGGTGTAAAGAACCCCACCACCACCACGTCACCCCCAATTCTGGCCCAGTTTTTAATTCTCTTTTCTTTGGCAATCAAAATCGGTTTAGGTAGGCCGGAGAATGGAGTCCCAATCTCAACGGGGCTCCAGGATTCGAATTCGGGACTGGGCTCCTCTCCTTTGGGGATATCCGATTGTTAAGCCGTGATTGTGTGACGGTGTTACACGCTCTTTTGGGTGTGTGGTGTGTGCGTGTGTTTGGGTGTTTTTTTTTGCGTGGTTGCGTTAGCTACCCATGTGCCTAAATCGTTTGCAAAACATATATATATATATATATTAAAAAGGAAAAGATGAATTAGGATGAGACTGCAAGATGGGGCTCTGAACCCTAGCCAAAGCTGTGGATGATGGGGTTGCTAGTACCGCCTCAGCTTTTTTCCCCTGCCGTCCCCGGTGGTGTGTGTGGTGCTGACTCTGCGTGGTTTGTGTGCGAACGTCACATTTGGGGAAAAGGTAATCGTGATTTCTCGAGACCGTCAAAACACCTGGGGAAAGTAGGCTTGGGATACCCAGGAAGGACCTCCCACCCCCTCAAAGGTTGCACCCCAGAGGTTCCATTACTACAGGTAATCCTTGACTTACAGCAGTCCGTTTAGTGACAGGTTGGAAGTTGCAACAGCACTGGGAAAAAAGTGAACCCGTGGCCATTTCCCACTCTTACGACCGTTGCATTGCAGCATCCTTGCACTCACGGGGTCCTAATTGCCAGCTTGGCCACTGACTCGTATTTATGACGATTGCGGTGTCATGTGCAACCTTCTGACAAGCAAAGGGGAAGTCAGATTTGCTTAACGACTGGGTGACTATAACTTAACAGTTCCAGGGACTCATTTAAGAACGGCGGCAAGAAAGGCCATAAAATGGGGGCAAAACCCACTTAGCAACGGGTCTTGCTTTGCAACGGACCATTGCGGCCGTAAGTCAAGGACTACCTGTAGGTTTAGAGTGGGGGGAAAGGTGAATAATACTGTATTATGTACATAATGTGAATTGTGCATTGGAAGTGTTTGTGTGAAGATAGCCATTCGCGTGGCCTCGGGCTTTGCTCGTTGATCTACAAAGTGGAGCAACTTGAGATCCACAAGATTTCAAAAAGGATCTTGAGATCCAGTGTACCTAATAAGGTCCTAATGTAGGGTTGAATGGTTGAACATGAGAATGCCTGGTGTCAGATGTGTTGAGCAATAATGGGAGTTGTTTAGATCGTGGGTCTCCAACCTTGGCAATTTTGAAGATTTGTGGACTTCAACCTCCAGAATTCCTCAGCCAGCTTTGGAATTCTGGGAGTTGAAGTCCACAGGTCTTCCAATTGCCAAGGTTGGAGACCCCTGGTTTAGATCTGGGTTAGGGTGAATCTTGTGATTGTGAAGTGGGATAGATAGCACCACCACCAGATGGACTCGTAACTGGCTGGCAAACCGTACTCAACGAGTAGTCCTTAATGGGTCGAAGTCTACCTGGAGGGAAGGAAGCAGTGGGGTGCCACAAGGTTCCGTCTTAGGCCCAGGACTCTTCAATATCTTCATTAACGACTTAGATGAGGGAGTAGAAGGGGAACTTACCAAATTTGCAGATGATACTAAGCTGACAGGAATAGCTAACACCCAAGAAGATAAGCTCAAGGTCCAGAGGGATCTTGACAGACTAGAACCCTGGGCCGTATCTAACAAAACGAAATTCAACGTGGAGAAAAGTAAAGTCCTACACTTAGGCAAGAAAAACCAAAAGGACACCTATACTGGGTGAAACCAGGCTCAATAGCAGGAACTGGGAGGGGGATCTCGGAGTCTTAGTGGACAATCAATCTGGAACCCACATTACATATCTGATATTAACACAGTTGAGAAAGTCCAGAAATATTTCACAAGAAGAGTTCTCCACTCCTCTACTCGTTGCAGAATACTTTAGGCCACCAGACTTGAAATTCTAGACCTAGAAAACCTAGAACTACGCCACCTCCGGTCCGATCTAAATATAGTATATAAAATCATACATTGCAATCTCCTACCTATCAATGAATACTTCAGCTTCAACCATAACAACACAAGAGCACACAATAGATACAAACTCAAGGTTAATCGCACCAAACTTGATTGCAGGAAATACGACTTCAGCCACAGAGTGGTCAATCTCTGGAATCCTCTACCTGACTCTGTGGTTTCTTCCCCAAACCCCAAAAACTTTAACCTTAGACTGTCTACTATTGACCTCACCCCTTTCCTAAGAGGTCTGTAGGGGGCGTGCATAAGTGCACCAACGTGCCTACTGTCCCTGTCCTATTGTTTCTTTTATATATATTTTTATTTTTCTTACATGTGTCCATGTATTCATAACTATGTATATACTTATACCTATTATCTTGTAAGCGATTGACAAAATTAAATAAATAAAAATAAAATAAATAAATGAAATAAATAGGAGCCAGCAGTGTGCAGCCAAAAAACCCAATGCAATCCTAAATTGCATTAACAGAGGGATACAATTGAGATCAAGGGAGGTACTAATACCACTCTATAAAGCCTTAGTAAGGCCACACCTAGAGTCCTGCATCCATTTTTGGTCACTACACTATAAACAAGATGTTGAGACTCTAGAAAAAGTGCAGAGAAGAGCAACCAGGAGGATGAGGGGACTGGAGGCTAAAACATACAATGGACAGTTGCAGGAACTGGGCCTGGCTGGTCTTGGGAAGAGAAGGACCAGGGGAGACAGGAGAGCATCTTCCAATATTTGAGGGGCTGCACAGAGAGGAGGAAGTGGGTCAAGCTATTCTCCAAGGCACCCGAAGGCCAGACAAGGAAGAATGGATGGAAACTGAACAAGGAGAGATTCAACCTGGAAATAAGGAGAAACTTTCTGACAGTGAGAACAATCAACCCAGGGAACAGAAGTTGCCTTTGGAAGTTGTGGGAGCACCATCACTTGAGACCTTCAAGAAGAGATTGGACTGCCATTTGTCAGAAATGGTGTAGGGTCTCCTGCTTGGGTGGGTGGGGTTTGGACTAGATGACCTACCTACAGGATCCCGTCCAACTCTGTCAATCCATTAATTCGCCTAAGTACTTTATAAGCCACAGTCGATGATGTGGGGTTGTGTTCACATGTTACAGAAAGCTGTCCTTGGCTCTGGTGTCTGCTTTTGGCTTCTGCAACTCTGTCTGGGGTGGTTATTAAGCAACAAAAGAGAATATTTGCGGCTCAGGGTTGGAAGTGGAGGGGTGTTCTCTGAGCTTAGTGATTTTCTTGCAGACATTTCAGGACCCAACTAGGTAACATCAGTGCTGGAAGGGAGAGGTGTCTGCAAAGAGGAGGAGGAGGAGGAAGGGGAGGAGGAGGAAGAGGAGAAAGGGAAGGAAAGGACAAGGGGGCAAGGAGGAGACCTGTGGGGTCCTTGGTGCTCTCTGTGCTTGGTGGGTTTTTTGCAGACATTTCATGACCCAACTAGGTAACATCATCAGTGCTAGAAGAGAGAGGGATTTGCGAGGAGGAGGAGGAGGAGGAGGAGGAGGAAGACGACGACTGTGGGGTCCTTGGTGCACTCTGTGCTCGGTTGTTTTCTTGCAGACATTTCACGACCCAACTAGGTAACGTCATCAGTGGTTCTTAACCAACTCTTTAAATGAGTGTTGATAACAGATCGTGGTCAGTTCTTGAAAAAGCCAGGCTAGAAACCTGCAATCTTTAAACCAGGCCTCTGGGGTAGGTTTTCCTCACTTTGGGTAGCAAAACGGGTAGCATATAAATTTCATAAATGCATAATAAAATGAATAAGTACAGGAAAGATTTTGAAGGCCTTCTTGGGTTTCTGGCACGGCTCCACGTGTCTTGGAGGGCAACACAACCCACCCTCTCTCGGACACCCATAATGAGAAAGACAGGAGCCTAACCCTAACCCCAACAAGGCTTGCAAAGATGTATCCCAACCTAAACCCTAACTGTTGGAAATGCAAACAAGCGCAAGGTACTTCTTTCCATGTCTGGTGGCTATGCCTGGACATTAAAAAATATTGGATTAAAATACAAAAGTGGCTCAACGAAATCACCCACTGTCGAATAGAGTTGAAGCCTCAACTGTTTCTCCGGATGATCATTAAGGGTAAATACCCCCCAAAAGATTAAATATTTGACCATACATATTATTACAAGAATTGCACTAGCTCAAGCTTGGAAAATGTCTACCATGCTGTCAGATTGTTTAATAATCCCCAAAAAAAATTTTTGAATGTGCAGAATAGAATAGAATACTTTATTGGCCAAGTGTGATTGGACACACAAGGAATTTTGTCTTGGATAGAACTGAATAACAAGGAAGACTTGGAGTATTATGCAACTTGGAACAATTGGTATCAACGGATAGACAGTAGAAATAGGAAAGGTATAGGTTAAAAATAAGTTTCAATTTTTCTTTTCTTTTCTCTCGTGTTGTATATGTATATGATTAATGAGAACCTGTAGAAATGGATGAACATTTGAATGTATAAATATAGCCAAGATTTGTATCTGTCAAGGAAGGATGGTAAATTGTACCAACTTATTTTCTTTTTATAGATATATTTGTATTTTAATATTTTAATATCAATAAAAGCTTTTTAAAAATTTTAAAAAAAGAGAGAAAAAGACAGGATCATCGTGCTGGCTAGGAATTATGGGGGTTGTAGTCCAGCGCTTTTAGAAGCCGCCCACTTCCTTCATCTGGATCTTCCTTGATTGACACTGGGGAGAAGTGTGAAAAGACAGGCAGGTAGAGTGGCAGGGCAGCCCGGTCAAAAGACACCCCCCCTCCCACAACCAGTGTTGGTGCAAGAGGCTTGTGCAAAGATTCCCTTTTGCACAAAAGGACAAAGCGGAATCCTTATATTGAGGAAAGTGGATCGTTATCCCTTCCTTCCATTTGTTCCTCCTTTGCCAAAATTTGCAGTTGCAGCCCCGACGAATCTGGTGGGCACCAAGTTGGAGAAGCAGGCCTGGAGACCCCTCCCCCCCATTGATCCCCCCCCCATAGGATGGGATTGTGATTTCTAAGGCAGGAGTGTTCAGATTTGCTCCATTCCTCTGGTCTGTAGCAGTGTTTTCCAGCTTTCGCAACTCAAAGGTGTATGGACGTTGACTCCCACAATTCCCTAGCCAGCACGGTCATTGCAAAGGATTCTGGGAAATTGAAGTCCACGCATAGAGAATGGCCAAGGCCGGTGTTTCTCAACCCTTGGCAACTTAAATAGGGGTGGACTTCAACTCCCAGAATTCCCCAACCTGCGTGGTCGTTGCAAAGGATGCTGGGACTTGAGGTTCAAGCATAAAGAATGATCTAGAGCAGCGGTCGCCGGGGAGAAAGTTTTGTTGGGCCGCAGAGAAATCTCACCCCTAGAGCACCCCCCCCCCCAAAGCAATTAATCCAGGCTGTGCAGAAACACAAGGCTGCCCCGCCCACATGGCCCGCGGGAACCCTCCCCGCCCATTCACTCCTTACCCGGCAAACTTGCCTGCTAAATTGCTATTTTTCCTTTTTTCCCCCCCAACCATCAGCTGTTTTGCTGTGCCGGGAGATTTAGATTAGCTAGGAAGCAGGAAATGGTTGGATTTCTTGCTTTCTAGCTAGTCTTTAGATCTTCGGCTCTGCTTTTAAGTACAGCCGAACCTCCCTTAGGACTGAAAGTTCTATTATTCAGTGCAGACTCACGGCAAGCAAATTGTATGTGACAAGACTGAGCTAGCCGATGGCAGATAGATAGATCACTGAATGATTCTGTGAGCAACTCAATCTGCCTGCCTGCTTTGCCTGATTTTGCGTAAAAGCTGTTCTTTTTTATTAAAAAAAAATCAATATTTATGTAAATATTAATATTTACATACGAGCCATGCCCAGCCAGTCACATGACCACCAAGACACACCCACAAATTAGGCCATGCCCACAAAACTGGTTAGTGGTCCGTGGGATTTAAAATTATGAGTTTGGTAGTCCCTGAGGTCCAAAAGGTTGGAGATCCCTGGACTAGGCTACGGTTCTCAACCTCGAAAACTCTTAGGATGTGTGAACTTCAACTCCCAGAATTCCCCAAGCATCATGGTCATTGCAAAGAATTCTGGGAGTTGAAGTCCAGGCATAAAACATAGTCGAGGCTGGTGTTTCTCAACTTTGGTTACTCTAAGATGTGTGGACTTCAACTCCCAGAATCCCCTAGCCTGCATGGTCATTGCAAAGAATTCTGGGAGTTGAAGTCCATGCATAAATAGAATAGAATAACAGAGTTGGAAGGGACCTTGGAGATCTTCTAGTCCAACCCCTCCTGCTCAGGCATCATCATCATTGCAAAGGTTTCTGGGAGTTGAAGTTCAAGCATTAAGAATGATCTAGGGTCGATGATGTTTCTCAACCTTGGCAACTCTTTAAGATGCATGGACTTCAATTCCCACAATTCCCCAGTCTGCAAGGTCATTGCAAAGCATACTGGGAGTTGAAGTCAACACATAAAAGAATGGTCAAAGCTAGTGTTTCTCAATTTTGGCAAATCAAATATGCACGTGGACCAATTCCTAGAAATCCCCAGCCAGCACGATCGTTGCAAAGGATTCTGGGAGTTGAAATCCATGCATAAAGAAGGATCCATATTTCTCAACTTTGGTAAGTCACAAGATGAGCGTACCTCAATTCTCCAGCCATCATGGTTGAAATAGAAACACCAAAATCTTAAAGAGAATCCCCCAGCCAGCCTGCTTTAAGAGGGGTGGGCTTCCACTCCCAGAATCCCCCAGCCAGCCTGCTTTAAGAAGGGAGGACTTCCACTCCCAGAATCCCCCAGCCAGGATGCTTTAAGAGGGGTGGGCTTCCACTCCCAGAATTCCCCAGCCAGCCATGCTCTAAGAGGGGAGGACTTCCACTCCCAGAATCCCCCAGCCAGCCTGCTTTAAGAGGGGTGGACTTCCACTCCCAGAATCCCCCAGCCAGGATGCTTTAAGAGGGAGGGCTTCCACTCCCAGAATCCCCCAGCCAGGATGCTTTAAGAGGGGTGGACTTCCACTCCCAGAATCCCCCAGCCAGGATGCTTTAAGAGGGGTGGGCTTCCACTCCCAGAATCCCCCGCCAGAAGGCTTTCAGAGGGAGGACTTCCACTCCCAGAATTCCCCAGCCAGCCTGCTTTAAGAAGGGAGGACTTCCACTCCCAGAATCCCCCAGCCAGGATGCTTTAAGAGGGTGGGCTTCCACTCCCAGAATCCCCAGCCAGCCTGCTTTAAGAGGGGTGGGCTTCCACTCCCAGAATCCCCCAGCCAGCCTGCTTTAAGAAGGAGGACTTCCACTCCCCGAATCCCCCAGCCAGGATGCTTTAAGAGGGTGGGCTTCCACTCCCAGAATCCCCAGCCAGCCTGCTTTAAGAAGGGGAGGACTTCCACTCCCGAATCCCCCAGCCAGGATGCTTTAAGAGGGTGGGCTTCCACTCCCAGAATCCCCCGCCAGAAGGCTTTCAGAGGGGAGGACTTCCACTCCCAGAATTCCCCAGCCAGCATCCTTTAAGAGGGGAGAACTTCCACTCCCAGAATTCCCCAGCCAGCATCCTTTAAGAGGAGGAGAACTTCCACTCCCAGAATTCCCCAGCCAGCATCCTTTAAAAGGGGAGGACTTCCACTCCCAGAATCCCCCAGCCAGCATCCTTTAAGAGGGGAGAACTTCCACTCCCAGAATTCCCCAGCCAGCCTTCTTTAAGAGGGGAGGACTTCCACTCCCAGAATCCCCCAGCCAGCCTGCTTTAAGAGGAGGACTTCCACTCCCAGAATCCCCCAGCCAGCATCCTTTAAGAGGGAGAACTTCCACTCCCAGAATTCCCCAGCCAGCCTTCTTTAAGAGGGGAGGACTTCCACTCCCAGAATCCCCCAGCCAGCCTGCTTTAAGAGGGGAGGACTTCCACTCCCAGAAATCCCCAGCCAGCCTGCTTTCAGAGGGGAGGGCTTCCACTCCTAGAATCCCCCAGCCAGCAGGCTTTAAAATGGGTGGCCTTCCACTCCCAGAATCCCTCAGCCAGCATCCTTTAAGAGGGAAGGGCTTCCACTCCCAGAATCCCCAGCCAGCCTTCTTTAAGAGGGAGGACTTCCACTCCCAGAATCCCCCAGCCAGCCTGCTTTAAGAGGGGAGGGCTTCCACTCCCAGAATCCCCAGCCAGCCTGCCTTAAGAGGGGAGGGCTTCCACTCCCAGAATCCCCCAGCCAGAAGGCTTTAAGAGGGGAGGGCTTCCACTCCCAGAATCCCCCAGCCAGCCTGCTTTAAGAGGGGTGGGCTTCCACTCCCAGGATCCCCCAGCCAGCCTGCTTTAAGAGGGAGGGCTTCCACTCCCAGAATCCCCAGCCAGCCTGCCTTAAGAGGGGAGGGCTTCCACTCCCAGAATCCCCAGCCAGAAGGCTTTAAGAGGGGAGGGCTTCCACTCCCAGAATCCCCCAGCCAGCCTGCTTTAAGAGGGGTGGGCTTCCACTCCCAGGATCCCCCAGCCAGCCTGCTTTAAGAGGGTGGGCTTCCACTCCCAGGATCCCCCAGCCAGCATGTTTTAAGAGGGTGGGCTTCCACTCCCAGGATCCCCCAGCCAGCCTGCTTTACGAGGGTGGGCTTCCACTCCCAGGATCCCCCAGCCAGCCTGCTTTAAGAGGGGTGGGCTTCCACTCCCAGGATCCCCCAGCCAGCATGTTTTAAGAGGGTGGGCTTCCACTCCCAGGATCCCCCAGCCAGCAGGCTTTAAAATGGGTGGCCTTCCACTCCCAGAATCCCCCAGCCAGCCTGCCTTAAGAGGGGAGGACTTCCACTCCCAGAATCCCCCAGCCAGCCTGCTTTAAGAGGGGTGGACTTCATCTCCGAGAATTCCCTAGATGTTGGCTAGGGAATTTTGGGAGTTGAAGTCCACAAGTCTTAAAGGTGCCAATTTTGGGGACCCCTGTCTAAAACCATGGCTGACTAGGGAATTCTGGGAATTGTAGTCTAGACAGAGTTGCTGAAGTTGAAAAACACTGGTTTAGTCTATAAAGGCTTGAAGACAAAAGACCTTTCCTTTATAGTTTTTGTTCTACAAGCCTCCAAATTTGCCAAGGACACGGTGAGAAGGGCAATTCACCCTGATAACATTTAAACTTTCTATTATCTGGCCTCTTCCTCCCAGCTGAACTTCATCGGTTGTAATAATAACGGGTGGGGAGGAATTCACATTTGCACAGATATCTGTTTTTCTCTCCCCCTTTCATGGCAAAACTTGCTTATGTCATGGGTTTTTTTTTAGTATCGTGTGGGAGTGCGCCAAAACCTGGAAAAGAAGACAAAACCTGGAAGTTGATTTAACTGCTCATTCTCTGCCCGCAACCCCTTGTGATTTAAAATCTCTTTCTCAGGCAGCTTGACCCACACAAACGCGCTCTTTGCACACCCACCTAATTGAAAGTACTCATCTTCAAAGCTGCAGACAGTGGGTTTGTGAGAAACTGAAAACATAGGGTGGCTTTGGGGACCTTGTTTTAAAAAAAAATATGGAGCTGTTTTAACAAGACAGGGGGGGACACACTCCAATTCTCTCCATAACCTTGGCAGCCACAATTGCTATTTTTGGGGGGTTGAGGAGAAAGGCCCGGTAGGGTAGGAGCTAATAAATGCCAAAAACAGGAAACTAGCTTGTGTGGTAGGAGAGAGAATGCTGAGGTCAGCAAAAACCCTTTTGAGCAGCTTCTGATAAATTTTAAGGATCCTTCTGGGAGGCCTGAGGATTTTAAGCGGTTTGGGATTTCTGCAAAGCGCTCGGTTGATTCCAGTCGGGGTCTCTTGATTGCGCCAATAATCCATAAATGACTTTAAAAAAATAAAATAAAAAATAAAGGCCTGGTTTGGTTCTATTTTGATTGTATAATTTCAAAGCAGAATTTCTCAACTGGCCACAAACTCCCAGAATTCCCCAGCCAGCATGCTTGAAGATAGGTGGACTAGATAGATAGATAGATAGATAGATAGATAGATAGATAGATAGATAGATAGATAGATAGATAAGTAGGTAGATAGATAGATAGAAGATAGATAGATAGATAGATAGATAGATAGATAGATAGATAGATAGATAGATAGATAGATAGATAGATAGAGATAGATAGATAGATAGATAGATAGATAGATAGATAGATAGATAGACAGACGACAGATAGATGATAGATAGATAGATAGATAGATAGATAGATAGATAGATAGATAGATAGATAGATAGATAGATAGATAGATAGATAGATAGATAGATAGATAGATAGATAGATAGATAGATGATAGACAGACAGACAGACCTGAGAGAGAGAGGATAGATAATAGACAACAGACAGACAGAGATAGAAGAGAGAGATTGGATGGGTGGGTGGGTGGATGGATGGATGGATGGATAATGATAGATAGGAGAGAGAGAGATTGGATGGATAGATGATAGGTACGGTAGCTAGATAGATATTGGATGGATAGATGATAGAGAAAGGAAAGAGAGATTGGGTGGATAGATGAGAGATTGAATGAATAGATGAGAGAGATAAAAAGGAGAGAGAGATTGGATGGAGAGAGAAAGAGAGATTGGATGGATAGATGATAGATAGAGATAGGAGAGAGAGATTGGATGGATAGATGATAGATAGAAAGGAGAGAGAGATTGGATGGATAGATGATAGACAGAGAGACAGATAAATAGATGCATAGACAGACAGACAGACAGAAATAGTCAGAGAGAGATACATAGGACCCAAATGAATCTGAGTGACAAAGACCTACAAAAATTCAGCAAACCCAAAAGGGTGTGAATCCTTTTTTGCAAAATCGTGCATTACGTGCCAGTCCATAAATATAAACCTCCATTCTGTGTAGGGGAGAACAGATCCGGTTGGCATCTGTACTTGTGTCACCAAGATGGTATAAAATCTTAGTGAAAAATGGGGGCGTGTGTGTGTGTGTGTGTGTATCGGAGCCTGGCTTGCTTAGAAAGTTCCCCAAAGCAGCTGCCGCTTTCTGCACATGTTCAGGTGGCCTGTTGTTCCTTTTTTCCTTTTGCGCCTTTCGAGCTGCCGATAATGCTCCGCTTGCAAACCATTCATTTTAGTGACCAACATTACGACAGCCTTGAAAAAAAAGCAACGCGGCCTGCTTTTTTTTCGCTCTGGGATTGGTCAGAAAGTTTGGGGGGTCTCCTGCTTGGGCGGGAGGCGGGGTTGGACTAGATGACCTCCATGGTCCCTTCCAGCTCTATTCTGAATTAATTAAAGCGATGGGAGCTTCACCCCTGGAGCCTTTCAAGAAGAGACTGGACTGCCATCGGCCGGCAATGGCATAGGGTCTCCTGCTTGGGCAGTGGGGGGGTTGGACTAGATGACCTCCATGGTCCCTTCCAGCTCTATTCTGAATTAATTAAAGCGGTGGGAGCTTCACCCCCGGAGGCTTTCAAGAAGAGACTGGACTGTCATCGGCCGGCAATGGCATAGGGTCTCCTGCTTGGGTGGGGGGGAGGGGGGTTGGACTAGATGACCTCCAAGGCCCCTTCCAACCTCCGTCAATCTGTCCGCCTGTGTTCCTAACTTAACTAACGGCAATGATTCCCTTTAACGAGGCTGGCCAGCCCGGTCGTAAAAACGGGACAAAAACTCGAGGACTGTTTTTGTGGGTTGGTCGGTGATGTTGATATTTGGGGCCTTGCCATCGTGGAGACTCTCGCGGTCCCCAGGGAGTCTGGGGGGGGGGAACGGGTGGGGGGGAAGAGATGAGGAGGGGAGGACGCTGAAATTGAGGGGAGGGGAGGTCTCCCGACTCAGGATTGGCAGGAACAGGCCGATCTCCCCGCAGCGCCCACTTTCCTGCCTGTCTGGGAGATGCCGGGCGTTTCCTGGCAGGCTGCCTCGTCGTGCTACACCACCACCGAGCGCTCCAGCGCCTGGCATCTGCTGAGGAATTGTGGCTGGTGCCCACGCGCCTGGCTCCCCATGGCTGGCTAGTCTTTCCTCTTTTTTTTTAACATCAGTGTCCACGTGAACAGTGTATTGTCTGGGTACGGTTAATTGTGAGAAAGAACAGTAATAGGAACCACAATAAATATTCATAACACTGATCGTGATCACACAGTAATAGTAGTGTTTGCTTATGTTAGTAACCTATCATCGTCATCATCTTGAGACTTTCAAGAAGAGACTGGACTGCCATTGGTCAGAAATGGTGGAGGGTCTCCCGCTTGGGTGGGGGGGGGGTTGGACTAGATGACCTTTAAGGTCCCTTCCAACTCTGATTATCTGTTATCATATTTTTTTTACTTTTTAAACATAACATAATAATAAATCTTGACTTCTAACATTTACTTGTACATGGTAACTAATAACTTCCATCATACTGTGTGTGTGTGTGTATATACAATGCCATTGTAACTTTGAAACGGACACTAAATGAATTGTAAGTCAATGACTTCCTGTAAGGAACTTTCTTACTGAGGGAAAAAAAAACATGAGGAAAAAAATATCAGGATTTGTCACAAGAAAGGCTGAAAATGGCATATTTGTCAGAATATTTTGCCTTTTGGCATTGTATAAGTCTGCCTTGGAAATGCGTGACATTTTAAACGTTTCATACTTTGATGTCCCACTTTTGGTACTTTACAGATTTTCCTAGGCCTTCTTCCCAAATGCCTAATTTCACACCTTGAACGGCCAGATATAGAACAAATGTAACATTTAACAGTGTGTATTAGCTCCGAACTCCTGTTGAAAAAGTTTTTAACACAAAAAATGGATATTAACATTGAAAGATAAAAGGCAAAGAAGATGCAGAATATTTTTTAACATGGGATTTGTTCTATCAACGGTTAGATAATAGAGGTAGAAGTTAGAAGTTGAAAGATTGTTAGTATGTATACATAAACAATATTACTACCACTATTACTATGTATAAAGTAAATTGACCAAGACAATACACTGTTTAGCAAGCACCAATGTATGTTAAAGAAAAATGGAGAGAGAGAGAGAGAGAGAGAGAAAATGCCACTCATGCATCATCACAAAATCTCCAGAATCGTAAAGTCTACAAATTTGAAATTTGTCCCGTATTTTCCTCTTGGCTTCTAGGGGCTCCCTAAGAAAGGATTTTTCGAAATGACCCTCAGAGCATTTAGAGTATTTCCTATATTATTATTATTATTAAAACGCTCTGATGCTAAGGAGTTCTACTCCCCCTCCCCACCTGGAAAAAAAACCTCTTCCAAATGCAAAACACAGAGGAGAGGAGTTTCACTTTCAGAGCACCAAGCAGGTTTAGTACAGAGCAATTGAGCTAAGCCACGCCCAGGCTCCTTGCTGTCTCCTCCTCGCTCACACAGCAAATACTCTTTCAGTTTCCAAACAGACCTCAACTCTCTCTCACACACTGACAGGACACTAGCCAGATGAATACCGAATGGATGCTGGTAGGCAGAATTCCCTCCCCCTCCCTCTTTATTTTCCTCCCCAGAAACTAAGCCCCACCACATAGTTTCGGGTTTTGACCTAGTGTATATATGTATGTGTGTATATTTAGTAGTTTGAAAATTGGCATCTCTGGGCTCAGGGCTATTCCTGGAAATCCCTGCCTGTCACTCAAGGGTTAATTTGACATGTGCTTTTTACTGTATAGAAGTCTGGCTTTCTGGGGGTGGGGGGGATGAAAAGGAGGGGGATTTTTCAGGAAGCTGAAGTTTGCAGTTGTGCCCTTTGCATGCACCCGCCTGGTAATTGTGGAAAAAGTTGTCTCACGAGTCAGAAGTGAGGCGAGCTCTTTCCAACAGACTTCCTTTCAATGGGGCACGTTTGGTGGGTATCCTGTGCCAGAGGGGAAGTCACGACAGTGCAGTGTGTGTGTGTGTGTGTGTGTGTGTGTCACAAGGAGGATTGGTGGCTTATTCCCCAAATGGTGGGATTATTCCCCAAATGGTGGGTCTGGGGTTTGACCTAAGGACTGCCTTGTTTAACTTTTTTTCCTTTCTTTCTTTTTTTGTTTTTAAAGGCTAGCGGTTGTTGTGTTTTTAAAAAGGCCTTTGTGTTTTTAAAAAGGTATTTGGCTATTTTAAAAAGGGCATGAGTTTTTAAAAAGGCATTTGTTCCTTGAAAAGGTACTTGTTTTTAATAAGGTATTTGTGTTTTAAAAAGGCATTTGTTTTTTAAAAAGGTGTTTGTGTTTTAAAAAGATATTTGCGTTTTAAAAAGGAATTTGTTTATAAAAAGGTGTTTATGTTTTTTAAAAGGACTTTGTGTTTTTAAAAAGGTGTTTCAAGTATTTGAAAAAGGGTATGTGTTTTTAAAAAAGCATTTGTTCCTTTAAAAGGTATTTGTTTTTAATAAGGTGTTTGTGTTTTAAACAGGTATTTGTTTTTAAAAAGGTGTTTTTATTTTCAAAAAGGCGTTTGTTTTATAAAGGTGTTCGTTTTTAAAAAGGTGTTTATGTTTTTAAAAGGCCTTTGTGTTTTTAAAAAGGTATTTGTTTCTTAAAAAGGTATTTGTTTTTAATAAGGTATTTGTGTTTTTAAAAAGGTGTTTGTTTTTAAAAAGGTATTTGTGTTTCAAAAAGATATTTGTATTTTAGAAAGGAATTTGTTTTTTTGAAAAGGTATTTGTGTTTAATAAGTTATTTGTGTTTTTAAACATGTATTTGTTTTTTAAAAGGTGTTTGTGTTATAAAAAGATATTTGTGTTTTAAAAAGGCATTTGTTTTAAAAAAAGGTGTTTGGATTTTCAAAAAGGCATTTGTTTTATAAAGGTGTTTGTTTCTTTAAAAAGGTATTTATGTTTTTAAAAAGGCCTTTGTATTTTTAAAAAGGTATTTGAGTATTTAAAAAAGGGGTATGTGGTTTTAAAAAGGTGTTTCATTTTAATAAGGCATTTGTGTTTTTAAAAAGGCATTTGTGTTTTTTAAAAAAAATATTTGTGCTTTAAAAAGCTTCTTGTGCAGGGCAGGTATTAAGTGAGTGATACCCAATTTTACATCCTTTTTTTGTTTTTTTTTGGCTAAAGTTGTCAAGTGAACCACTGCAGTTGTTAAGAGAATCAGGAGGTCATTAAGCGAATTCGGCTTCCCCCACTGAGCCTGCTTGTCTGGGAAGTTCAGACCCTGGGACATGGTCACCGTGCTAAACACATGCCAATTGCCAAGTACCCAATTTTTCATCACGCGAGCGTAGGGTTGCTGCAACAGTTGTTCAGTGTGAGGACCAGGTGCAAGACCACACCTGGAATCCTGCATCCAGTTTTGGTCACCACAGTACAAAAACAGATGATGAGGCTCTGGAAAAAGTGCAGAGAAGAGCAACCGGGATGATTGAGGAGACTGGAGGCTGAAACATATGAAGAACAGTTGCAGGAACTGGGCCTGGCTGGTCTAGGGAAGAGAAGGACCAGGGGAGACAGGAGAGCATCTTCCAATATTTGAGGGGACTGCCACAGAGAGGGAGGGGTCAGGCTATTTTCCAAGGCCAGACAAGGAACAATGGATGGAAACTGACCGAGGAGAGATTCAACCTGCAAATAAGGAGAAATTTTCTGACAGTGAGAACAATCAACTGATTGAAGAGAAGTTGTGGGAGCTTCATCCCTGGAGGCTTTCAAGAAGAGACTGGACTGCCATCGGTCAGAAATGGTGTAGGGTCTCCTGCTTGGGAGGGGGGCTGGACTAGACAACAGATAATAGATAATCAGAGTTGGAAGGGACCTTGTAGGTCATCTAGTCCAACCCCCCGCCCAAGCAGGAGACCCTACACCATTTCTGACAGAGGGCAGTCCAGTCTCTTCTTGGAAGCCTCCAGGGATGAAGCTCCCACAACTTCTGAAGGCAACTTCGGTTCCATCGGTGGATTGTTCTCACTGTCAGAAAATTTCTCCTTATTTGCAGGTTGAATCTCTCCTTGGTCAGTTTCCATCCATTATTCCTTATCTGGCCTTCAGATGCCTTGGAGAATAGCTTGACCCCCTCCTCCTCTCTGTGGCAGCCCCTCAAATATTGTAAGATGCTCTCCTGTCTCCCCTGGTCCTTCTCTCCCCTAGACTAGCCAGGCCCAGTTCCTGCAACCGTTCTTCGTATGTTTTAGTGTCCAGTCCCCTCATCATCCTGGTTGCTCTTCTCTGCACTTCTACTGAACATCTTTTTTATAATGTGGTGACCAAAACTGGATGTAGTACTCTAGGTGTGGCCTTACTAAGGCTTTATAGAGTGGGATTAGTACCTCCCCTGATTGTATCCTCTGTTAATGCAATTTAGGATTGCATTAGCTTTTTTGACTGCTGCTGCGCAACATTGGCTCCTATTTAGCTGGTTGTCCACTAAGACTCCACTAAGAGATGACTTACAAGATCCCTTCCAAGTTCTGTTAATCTAATCTAATCACTTTTTCAATGCTGTTCCCACTTCAAATGGCCACTAAACAAATGTTTATAAGTTGAGGGTTACATGTGCATCCCTATCCATAGAGGTTGAAATCTCACAGGTTGCTGGCTGTCATATTTCCTCCCTTCCTGTATTTCTGCAAGGGGCAGGACTCCAGAGCTGAAATTTCTCCCCTTGCAGCTTCTTTTGGCTTCTCCCTCAAGAGGACTAGCGCCTTGCTTTTTTTTTTTGTTAAAAGAGGAAGCTGCAGCCAAGCAAGGAGGAGTTTTAGGCCATGCTAGACAGGCTCATGGTCCAAAAGCTGCAAAGCAAGAGACAGGATTTGCACCGGACTCCTCCATCCCAGCCTTGGGAATTTGATTTAATTTCAGATTTCTAATCATTTTTTTTTTTGGCTCCGTGTTGTTTTTCCTCTATTCCTCAGTTTGTGAATTCCTGGCTGCACCAACGTTCCTTCTTCCTAGCTTGCACGGTTCAGGAACTTTTGCACACGTCAGTGTTTGGAGCAAGCCAGCTTATTAAACGCTAATGGGTCGGGTGTGTATGTGTGTTTTGTGTGTCCAAATTCTACCCAATCCCCCACTTCGAGTGTGCAGATCGAGGCTGCCCTGCACTTCAAAAATGGCAGAAACGGGACACGCTCGATTCCAACTGTTTCCTGCAAAAGAGCTTTTTAATTCAGCCCCAGAGGACCCCATAATGTTTGGGGTGGGGCGTGCTGGATCCTCCCCACCTCTCTTTAATGCAGACACACCTGCCAAAGGAGCCAGGAAATCTCTGGATCCAGCTGAAACGGAGGTGGATTCTTAAAATCCGAGGGCGGGAAAGGGATCCTGGAGGTCTTCTAGTCCAACCCGCCCCCCCTTGGTCAAGGCCAAAGTTGCACCCAATTATGTGCAAGGGGTGGGGAAGAAATTGAACTTTTCCATCTTCTCCCAGGCCTTTTATTTTTTAAGGCCATAACTCCTTCGCCCCCTCCCCAAGCCAACAGTTGTGAGTTGTGTATGTGGTTGTGTGTTTGATTTATTGGGGGCCTTTGCAGCAAATCTTGCAGTAGCAGCCAAGTTTGGGGCGAGGGCTGTTGGTCCAAGGGAGTGTTTGCCCCTCCCTTCCCCCCCTCTAGTTCGGTGGTGCCCTTTTTCCACATCCTTCCGCCAAAATGCCTCTTTTTAGCGAAGTTCATTCTCTGGCTAAAATGAGTCTGGATTAAGAAGCCCCCCTCTCCTCTCGCCTTCTGTCCAGGATCAGCCAAGGATGCCCCCCCCCCCTCCTCAATTCTGGGTGGGTCAGATATGGCTCCCATCCAGAGGTAGGATTCTACCTGGTTGGTCCGATTCTATAGAACCGGTTGTTATGATTCTGCCCAGTTCAGAGAACTGGCAAATTGGGCCACTGGCAAGCAAATTTTATGTGAGAGACTCAGGTAGCCGATGGCAGATAGATAGATCTCTGAATGATTCTGTAAGCAACTCAATCTGCCTGCCTGCTTTGCCTGCGTTTGCTCTTTTTTTTTTTTTAAATAAAAAATTCAATATTTACACACAGGGTGTGTTGTGAGTTAATTTTGTGAGTTTGCTTGCCAGCAAATTCTATGGGACAGACTCAGGTAGCAGATTGCAGAATGATAGATCTCTAAGTGAATCTGTAATTCTGCGAGCAGCTCAATCTGCCTGCCTGCTTTGCCTGATTTTGGGTAAAAGTTGCTCTTTTTTATACAAAATTCAATATTTACATAAATGCTTATAATATTGACATACAAGCCACATCCAGCCAGTCACATGACCATCAAGCCATGCCCAGCCAGCAAGCCACACCCACCCAGTCACATGACCACCAAGCCGCACCCACAAATTAGGCCACGCCCACAGAACCGGTTGTTAAGAAATTTAAATTCCACTCCTGCTCCCATCATCCTAGCCAAGCACATCTGGAAGTAAGCAGCTGTAGATGCAAATCTGGAAGGAAGGCAGAGGCACATGGGCCGCCAAGGGGATTTCTATCCCCCCCCCCCACTAGGGTGGGATTTTCAGCTCCAGTAGCCTCCAGAGAGGGCCGTGCACCCCTATAATCCCTCACATCCTGGACATAAACCGTTTCAACTCCCTCCCTCAAAACGACGCTATAGAGCCCTGCACACCAGAACAACTAGGCACAAGAACAGTTTTTTCCCTGAATGCCATCACTCTGCTAAACAAATAATTCCCTCAACACTGTCCAGCTACTTACTAAGTCTGCATTACTATTACTACTAGAGCTCTCACCTCACAATTAGGAAGCTGTGAGTTTGATCCTTGGTAGAGGCTAATATTTGGAATAGACTCTTCTGCTTGAGCAGGGGGTTGGATTAGATGACCTTCAAGGTCCCTTCCAATTCTGTTATTCTATGATCTTCCCATCCTTCCTTTTACCCATCTCCCACTTATGACTGTATGACTGTAACTTTGTTGCTTGCAACCTAATGATTTTTATTGACTGTTTCCTAGTATGATTTGATTGCTTATTGTACCCTATGACTATCATTACGTGTTGCACTTGATGATTCTTGACTCTTGACAAATGTCTCTTCTCTTTTTATGTACACTGAGAGCATTTGCACGAAAGACAAATTCCTTGTGTGTCCAATCACACTTGGCCAATAAAAGAATTCTATATTCTATTCTATTCTATTCTATTCTATTCTATTCTATTCTATTCTATTCTATTCTATTCTATTCTATTCTATTCTATTCTAAATAAAGATTCTATTATTATTCTCTATTCTATTATATTCTATTCTCCTTCCTTCTCTATTCTATTCTATTCTATTCTATTCTATTCTATTCTATTCTATTCTATTCTATTCCTATATTCTCTATTCTATTCCCATTTTCTCTACTCTACTCTACTCTACTCTACTCTACTCTACTCTACTCTACTCTACTCTACTCTACTCTACTCTCTATCCTGTTCCATCCCGTCCCATTCCATTCTATTTAAATTCTATTCCTATATCCTTCTATTCTGTTCTATTGTACCTCATGACTATTATTAAGTGTTGGACCTGATGATTCTTGACTCTTGATCAATGTATCTTTTCTTTTATGTGCACTGAGAGCATTTGCACCAAGACAAATTCCTTGGGTGCCCAATCACATTTGGCCAATAAAAGAATTCTATTTTTTATTCTATTCTATTTTTATTGTATCCTACGACTATTATTAAGTGTTGGACCTGATGATTCTTGACTCTTGACAAATATATCTTTTCTTTTATGTACACTGAGAGCATTTGCACCAAGACAAATTCCTTGCGTGTCCAATCACACTTGGCCAATAGAGAATTCTATTCTATTCTATTCTATTCTATTCTATTCTATTCTATTCTATTCATTCATTCTATTCTATTCTATTCCATTCCATTCCATTCCATTCCATTCCTTATTCTATTCTATTCTATTCTATTCTATTCTATTCTATTCTATTCTATTCTATTCTAACCCTAATACCCTGTTTCCCCGAAAATAAGAGCCAATTGGAAAATAAGCCTCAGCATGAATTTTTTTAGAATGCTCGTAACATAAGCCCTACCCTGAAAATATGCCCCAGTTAAGATTGTCAACATTTAGTTATCACCTAAATACTACATATCACATATAAATTTTAGGTTAGATTCCACATGGTAATTTTTAATATGAGTTAAAGGGGAGTAAACTGAATGATGTATAAGACAAAAGGGTGGTGCACTCAAACAGGCAATTAAGGGGGAAATGTTTGGAATTATTAAAACTAAGATGGAATTTATTGAATCATGAAATAAGAATATGTGATGAAATTGCAAATATGACAGACAAAGGTATAAAAGTATAATGAATGTAGATTAAGGAATAAGAATTTTAAGATATTATATGAGGAAGATATGAGTATAATTAAAGAAAAATGGAATAAGTTAAGATATGAATTAAAAAATGGATAAAATAAGTGTGAAAAACATAAGAATATTTGTGAAAATTTATAGAAAATGGAAAATGTAATGATACGATAAGCAACTGAATATGAAAGATGTAATTATGGTCATGTTTGTATGAAAATGTAAAAACCTGGAACCACACTGTTCACCAAAAGAGATGTTTGTAAAAGATAAAAATAAAAAAAAACATTTTTTGGGGGAAAAAAAAGATTGTCAACATTTAGAACCGTATTTCTCCGAAAATAAGACCTAACCGGAAAATAAGCAAAACATTGATATCAGACTCAGTCTTATTTTCGGGGAAACATGGTATTCTACCAAGAATGAAATTTGGGTATTTCCTGAGCAGCTTTCCAAGGCTGGTTTTTTTTGGCTCCATTTTACGACCTTTCTTGCCACCGTTGTTAAGTGAATCATTGAGGTTCTTGAGTGAGTCCCAGGGTCGTTCAGCAAATCTGGCTTCCCCATTGACTTCCCTTGTCAGAAGGTCGCAAAAGGGAACACTGCAGGGGACACTGCAGCTGTCATAAATACAGGATGTCCTTGACTTACGACAGTTCATTTAGTGACCGAAATTACACCGTCGCTGAAAAAAGCGACTTATGACCACTTTTCACGCTTACGACAGTTGCAGGTCCCGTGATGAAAATTCAGACGCTTGGCAACTGACTCATATTTATGACAGTTGCCGGTCACGTGATCCGCGTTAGTGACCTCCTGACAAGCAGAGGCAATGGGGGGAGCCAGATTCACTTAACATCCATGTGACTCGCTTAACAATGGCAGTGATTCACTTGACAACGGTGGCAAGCAGGGTCGTAAAATGGGGCAAACTTCGCTGAACAAATCTCTCGCTTAGCAACAGGTGTTTTTGGCTCGGTTGTGGGCGTAACTTGAGGACTACCTGCCTGCACCAGCTGCAAATCGTCTGAATTCTGAATCATGGGACCACAGGGATGTTGTAAGAGTCGTAAGTGTGAAAAATGGTCACAAGCCACCTTGTTTCAGAATAGAATAGAAGAACAGAATAACAAGAGTTGGAAGGGACCTTGAAGGTCTTCTAGTCCAACGCCCTGCTCAGGCAGGAAACCCTATATCATTTCAGACAAGTAGTTATCTAATCTCTTCTTAAATTCCATTGATGGAGCACCCACAACCTCTGTTGTTCCACTGATTAATTGTTCTAACTGTTCAGGAAATTCTTCCTTAGTTCTAGGTTGCTTCTCTCCTTGGTTAGTTTCCATCCGTGGCTTCTTGTCCTGCCTTCAGGTGCTTTGGAGAATAGCTGGACTCCCTCTTCTTTGGGACAGCCCCTGAGATATTGGAAGACTCTGACATATCCAATTTCAGCACGGCTCATACATTTAGCCTCTGGTCCCTAATCCAGGGGTCCCCCGAGGTCGAACAAGCCTTTGGTGCTGCGCCGCCATCTTTTTGGAAAAGCGCTCTGGTGAGCTTTCGGGAAGCTCAGGCGCTGTTTCTCATAAAGATGGGGTCTTTCGGTAAAAGCCATTCTACCGGCTCACAACTGCGCCATCTTGCAGCCCAATTTAGCCTCTGGTCCCCTAATCAATCACCTTGGGTTGCTCTTCTCTGCACTCTTTCCAGAATCTCAATATCTTTTTTATATATATATTGTGGCGACCAAAACTGGAGGCCATATTCAAAGTGCGGCTTTGCCAACGGCTTATAAAGTGGTATCAACACTTAACAGAACAGATTAACAGCCTTGGAAGGGACCTCAGAGGTCATCTAGTCCAACTCCCTGCCCATGAAGGAGACCCTACACCATTTCTGACCGATGGCAGTCCAGTCTCTTCTTGAAAGCCTCCAGGAATGAAGCTCCCACCACTTCCATGGGTTGATTGTTCTCACTGTCTGAAAGTTTCTCCTTATTTCCAGGTTGAATCTCTCCTGGATCAGTTTCCATCCATTATTCCTTGTCTGGCCTTCGGGTGCCTTGGAGAATAGCTTGACCCCTTCCTCCTCCTCTCTGGGGCAGCCCCTCAAATATTGGAAGATGCTCTCCTACCTCCCCTGGTCCTTCTCTTCCCAAGACCAGCCAGGCCTAGTTCCTGCAAATGTTCATCGTATGGTTTTAAGCTTCCAGTTCCCTCATCATCCTGGTTGCTCTTCTCCGCACTTTTTCTAGAGTCTCAACATCTTGTTTATAGTGTAGTGACCAAAACTGGATGCAGCATTCCAGGTTTGGCCTTAACAAGGAAATATAAAGCTATATTAACACTTTATGAGATCTTGATTCTTTCCCTCTGTTGATGCAACCTAGAACTGTGTTGGCTTTTTTTTGGCAGCTGCAGCCCATGGTTGGCTCCTATTTCAATGGTTGTCCACTAGGACTCCAAGATCCCTCTCGCAGTTACCACTATTGAGCCAGGTACCACCTACACTGTACCTGTGCGTTTGGTTTTTCTTGCCTAAATGCAGAACGTTCCTTTTTTCACCCTTGAATTTCACATTGTTAGATAAGTACCCTGTGTTCAAGTCTATCGAGATCCTTCTGTATCTTTACAGAATGTTGTAAAGATAAATTCATGTTGTGCCTTTGGATAATGGATTTCCTGTCTGGCCGCTCACAGAAGGTCAGATTAGGTCATCGTACCTCTTCAGCCCTTATTCTTAACACTGGGTATACCACAGGGTTGCGTGTTGAGTCCCTTACTCTATACTCTTCATGGGCATGACTGCATTCCCACTCACGCTAGTAATACTATTGCTAAATTTGCAGATGATACAACAGTGGTGGGACTCATCTCCAGGGGTGGAGGGGTGAGTCTGCCTACCGAGATGAGGTGGACCAATGGTTGCTTTCACGGTGTGGAGACAATAACTTGGTCCTCAACACCAAGAAGACCAAGGAGCTTATAGTGGACTATAGAAGGAACAGATCAGACCTCCAGCCCTTGCTTATCGAGAAGAGACTGAGTGGAGCAAGTGGCCAGTTTTAAGTTTCTGGGTGTTACCCTAAAAGAGGACCTGACCTGGGGGGCTCACATTGCAGCCCTGGTCAAAAGGGCCCAGCAGAGATTAGACTACCTGAGGCTTCTCAGGAAACAACAACTGGATGGAAAACTGCTGGGGACCTTCCAACGCTGCACCATGGAGAGTATCTTAATTTACTGCACCTGTGTATGGTTTGCCAATTGCACAGGGGCAGATAGGAAAGCGCTCCAGAGGGTTAAGGTCGTTGCCCCTCAGAGTATCATGGGTTGCCCTCTCCCCTCTTTGGAAGAGCTTCATAGCTCCCGCTGCCTTAAGAAGGTTCAAAACATCCTTAAAGATCCATCTCATCCTGGGCACCCCCTTTTTTTTGAACTATTACCGTCTGACAGACGGTACAGGATTATAAAAACAGGGACAAATAGGCTGGAAAACAGCTTCTATCCCAGGGCAGTAGCTCTTTTGAATTCTGCTGTATAGTGCAATACTAATGCAATATCAGGGGTTTTCAATTCAATTGTATAGAATGTGAAGGATGTGTGTTTGTGTTTTATTTTCATAATCATAATGTACACTGAAAATGGTGTTTAATTTTGTTGTACGAGGTGCAATGACAATAAAGTAAAATAAAATAAAATAAAATAAAAACGAGGACAAACAGGCCGGAAAACAGCTTCTATCCCAGGGCAGTAGCTCTTTTGAATTCTACTGTATAATAGTGCAATATCAATGAAGTATCAGGGGTTTTCAATTCAATTGTATAGAATGTGAAGGATGTGTGTTTGTGTTTTATTTTCATAATCATAATGTACACTGAAGATGGTATTTAATTTCGTCGTATGAGGTGCAAGGACAATGAAGTAAACTAAAATAAAATAAAATAAAAACAAGGACAAACAGGCTGGAAAACAGCTTCTACCCCAGGGCAGTAGCTCTTTTGAATTCTGCTGTATAGTGCAGTGTTGGTGTGGTGTCGGGGGTTTCCGGTTCAATGTGTGAAGGGTGAAGGATGTGTGGTTGTGTTTATTTTCATGGTCATGGTGTGCACTGAAGATGGTCTTTGATTTCGTTGTACAAGGTGCAAGGACAATGAAGTAAAGTAAAGTATCTTAAGCCTTTATCTTTTGGAGCCTGTATTCCTGCCACCTTGGTGTCGTCTGCAAATTTCCAGTGCCGTTGTTGTTGTTGTAACTTCCAGCGGTTGTCTTTTCCTCTTTCTGAGCGGAGATTGCTTTCGATGGGATCTCCTCTCCGTTGCTCCAAAATAGAGTTGCAATCTTAAAAAAAAAAACACCCTAAAAGTTATATAATGAGAATAGTGCGTGAGAGAAAGACTTTTTTTTTTTTTTAAAGAGCTTTTTTTTCTGTACCACTTAATGCCCCTCCGGGCGTCTTTGGCCTGCATGTGCAGAAATGGGGACGGCCCTGCGGTTTGTTTCCCTTCCGCCTCGCTTGCATCCGGTATTTGCTTTAATCCGCAATTAATTAATTTTTTTTCTTTAAAAAGAAGATCTGTTGGAAAATCCTGAAAGGTAACTCCTTGATGTGTTTTTTCCCCTCCCCGGAGCGTTTCTTTGAAGTTTGCATTGGCTTGCGAGACATGGGTTCAAGACCTTGGTAATGCATCCTGGGGTTGTGCAAAGGCCTGGACTCTGATTGTGCATCCTGGGGTTGTGCAAAGGCCTGGACTCTGATTGTGCATTCTAGGGTTGTGCAAGGCCCTGGACTCTGATTGTGCATCCTGGGGTTGTGCAAAGGCCTGGACTCTGATTGTGCATCCTGGGGTTGTGCAAAGGCCTGGACTCTGATTGTGCATCCTGGGGTTGTGCTAAGGCCTGGACTCCGACTGTGCATTCTGGGGTTGTGCAAAGGCCTGGACTCCAACTGTGCATTCTGGGGTTGTGCAAAGGCCTGGACTCCAACTGTGCATTCTGGGGTTGTGCAAAGGCCTGGACTCTGATTGTGCATCCTGGGGTTGTGCAAAGGCCTGGACTCCGATTGTGCATCCTGGGGTTGTGCTAAGGCCTGGACTCTGTGCATTCTGGGGTTGTGCAAAGGCCTGACTCCAACTGTGCATTCTGGGGTTGTGCAAAGGCCTGGACTCTGATTGTGTATTCTGGGGTTGTGCAAAGGCCTGGACTCTGATTGTGCATCCTGGGGTTGTGCAAAGGCCTGGACTCTGATTGTGCATCCTGGGGTTGTGCTAAGGCCTGGACTCTGACTGTGCATTCTGGGGTTGTGCTAAGGCCTGGACTCTGATTGTGCATCCTGGGGTTGTGCTAAGGCCTGGACTCTGTGCATTCTGGGGTTGTGCAAAGGCCTGGACTCCAACTGTGCATTCTGGGGTTGTGCAAAGGCCTGGACTCCAACTGTGCATTCTGGGGTTGTGCAAAGGCCTGGACTCCAACTGTGCATTCTGGGGTTGTGCAAAGGCCTGGACTCGATTGTGCATCCTGGGGTTGTGCAAAGGCCTGGACCGATTGTGCATCCCGGGTTGTGCTAAGGCCTGGACTCTGTGCATTCTGGGGTTGTGCAAAGGCCTGGACTCCAACTGTGCATTCTGGGGTTGTGCAAAGTCCTGGACTCTGATTGTGCACCCTGGGGTTGTGCAAAGGCCTGGACTCCGATTGTGCATTCTGGGATTGTGTAGCCTCTCTGTCTTTTCAGATTAAATACCATCTTGGTTTGCAGAAATTGGAGAGGCTTGCAGGCAGAATAAGAATTTGGAGGGAGGGGGAGGAGAAAGGGTGGGTGGGGTGGCTGCCCCACCCCTGAAAGCCTGGCTGCACCCTTGATTTTGGGATCTCAGAGGCTGGCAAGGATCTAGGTCAATCCAGTTTCTCTGTGTATTGGGGGGCGGTGGGGAGGAAACCGGGGTGACTCAGACTGGAAGAATCTGGAGTGGGTGGGAGACAGCAGAACCGACAGCAGCAGCCCAGAAACGGGGAGGAAAGGCCTTGAGCTTGGTCTGTAGAGCAGTTTCTCAACTTTGGCAACCTTACCAGGCCTGGATTCCACTCCCAGAATCCCCCAGACAGCCTGCTTTAAGAGGGAGGACTTCCACTCCCAGAATCCCCCAGCCAGCCTTCTTTAGAGGGAGAACTTTCCCAGAATCCCCAGCCAGCCTGAGGGGAGGCTTCCACTCCCAGAATCCCCCAGCCAGCCTTCTTTAAGAGGGAGGGCTTCCACTCCCAGAATCCCCAGCCAGCCTTCTTTAAGAGGGAGAACTTCCACTCCCAGAATCCCCAGCCAGCCTTCTTTAAGAGGGGAGGACTTCCACTCCCAGAATCCCCCAGTCAGCCTGCTTTAAGAGGAGGACTTCCACTCCCAGAATCCCCAGCCAGCCTTCTTTAAGAGGGAGGACTTCCACTCCCAGAATCCCCAGCCAGCCTTCTTTAAGAGGGAGAACTTCCACTCCCAGAATCCCCAGCCAGCCTGCTTTAGAGGGGTGGACTTCCACTCCAGAATCCCCAGCCAGCCTTCTTTAAGAGGGGAGAACTTCCACTCCCAGAATCCCCAGCCAGCCTGCTTTAAGAGGGGAGGACTTCCACTCCCAGAATCCCCCAGCCAGCCTCTTTAAGAGGGGAGGACTTCCACTCCCAGAATCCCCCAGCCAGCCTGCTTTAAGAGGGAGGACTTCCACTCCCAGAATCCCCCAGCCAGCCTGCTTTAAGAGGGGGTCCACTCCCAGAATCCCCCAGCCAGCCTTCTTTAAGAGGGAGGATTCCACTCCCAGAATCCCCCAGCCAGCCTGCTTTAAGAGGGGAGGACTTCCACTCCCAGAATCCCCCAGCCAGCCTGCTTTAAGAGGGATGGACTTCCACTCCCAGAATCCCCCAGTCAGCCTGCTTTAAGAGGGGAGGACTTCCACTCCCAGAATCCCCCAGTCAGCCTGCTTTAAGAGGGGAGGACTTCCACTCCCAGAATCCCCCAGCCAGCCTGCTTTAAGAGGGGAGGACTTCCACTCCCAGAATCCCCAGCCAGCCTGCTTTAAGAGGGGAGGACTCCCAATCCCCAGCCAGCCCAGAGGTGGCCCCACTCCAGAACCCCAGCCAGCCTGCTTGAAGAGGAGGACTTCCACTCCCAGAATCCCCCAGCCAGCCTGCTTTAAGAGGGGAGGACTTCCACTCCCAGAATCCCCCAGTCAGCCTGCTTTAAGAGGGAGGACTTCCACTCCCAGAATCCCCCAGCCAGCCTTCTTTAAGAGGGGTGGGCTTCCACTCCCAGAATCCCCCAGCCAGCCTGCTTTAACAGGGGAGGACTTCCACTCCCAGAATCCCCAGTCAGCCTGCTTTAACAGGGGAGGACTTCCACTCCCAGAATCCCCCAGACATAAGAGGAGGCCCACCCCCCAGCCAGAAGGCTTTAAGAAGGGAGGGCTTCCACGCCCAGAATCCCCTAGAATTGGTTAGGGAATCCTGGGAGTTGAAGTCCACCCATCTTAAAGTTTCCAAATTTGAAAACTACTGTGGTATCCTGCCTCTTAGGAAGGGTCAATCATACAGGTGGTACTTATGGCCAGAATTGGCAGTGGAACTTCTGTCATTGTTGAGTTTTGCCTCATTGTACCACCTTTTTTTTTTTACTGCGGTCATTAAGTGAGTCTGGCTTCACTTTTGTCTTCGCTCATCCAGAAGCTCCCTGGAAAACAGTGTCAATGGCCACCCACGACCCATCATGGCAATCCACATAAAGACATGTGGGTTGCCGGTTGCCCTGACTTTTGATCGTGTGACCGCGGGGATATTAGAGGAGTCGTAAGTGCCAGGACCGATCCATAAGTCACTTTTTTTCCTCAAGCCGTCACTAAACGAGGGGTCTTAAAATGGAGGACCGTCTTGAACATCCTTTGATGGGGTCAGCTGGGGCATCCATTCTGGGTTTCCCCAACTAGTGGGGCAAGCCGGAAGCTCTCGAGGAACACGCTAAGCTAGACTGCTTCCGAACATGGAGGCTCATTTTGGGATCACGTCTCATTCCGTTAACTGTGCATGGCTGGCATAGGAAGGGTGGGTGGGGGAAAATCACATGTGAATTCCTGGGTTCTGTGGTCTTAGAATTTTTTATTTTTATTTTTTTGTGGCACCGAAAGGGTCCCTGCAAGACCATCTAGTCCAGCCCTCCTTCCATGTCCACAGTCCTGCTGTCAGAACATTTTTTCCCCCTTACAGGGGCCGTCCTCGACTTGCGACCACAAACGGGGCCCAACATTCCCATCGCGGCGCGAGATTAAGCAAGCTTTGCCCCATAGTACGACCTCTCTTTTTCCACCCGTCGTTAAGTGGTTAAGTTAGGAACACAGTCGTTAAGTGAATCTGGCTTCCCCGTTGACTTCAGCCAGTCAGAAGGTTTGCAAAAGGGGATCGTTGTGGGGCGCCGCGACCTTCATAAGTATGAGTCAATAGCCAAGCGTCCAAATTTTGACTGTAGCGATGGGGTACGATGGTCGTAAGTCTGAACACCGGCCCTAAGTCGCTTTTTCCAGCCCCGTTGTAACTTCCAATGGTCCCTAAATGAACAGTTGTAAGCTGAGAACTCCCTGTAATCATATATTTAACAAAATATCACACAATAATGGAGTTGGAAGGGACCTTGGAGGTCTTCTAGTCCAACCCCACCTGCTCAGGCAGGAGCCCTTATGCCAGTGATGGCGAAGCTTTTCGGCACCGAGTGCCCAAACCAGAACACGTGTGCATGCGTATGTGCTGGAGCGCCAGAAAACCAAAGAAAAGTGTGCGCGTGCCTCTTTTGTGGATGTTTTTGGGCCCATTTTGGGGTGTTTTTTTGGGTGTTTTTCAGGCCGTTTTTGGCCGTTTTTCAGGCCATTTTTTGGCCATTTTCCGGGCCTTTTCCAGGCCATTTTTCGTGCTGTTTTCAGGCCATTTTCAGGCCATTTTTCAGGACAATTTTGGTCATTTTTCAGGCCATTTTCAGGCTATTTTTCAGGCCATTTTCTGGCCATTTTCCGGCCTTTTCCAGGCCATTTTTCGTGCTGTTTTCAGGCCATTTTCAGGCCATTTTTCAGGACAATTTTGGTCGTTTTTCAGGCCATTTTCCAGGCCATTTTCTGGCCATTTTCCGGGCCTTTTCCAGGCCATTTTTCGTGCTGTTTTCAGGCCATTTTTCAGGCCGTTTTTGGTCGTTTTTCAGACCGTTTCTCAGGCCATTTTTGGGCCAATTACAAGTCACTTTTCAGGCTGTTTTTCGGACCATTTTCTGGCCATTTCCAGGTCATTTTTTGGGCTGTTTTCAGGTCATTTTCCAAGCTGTTTTCAAGCCGTTTTGGGGCCGTTTTCAGGCCATTTTGGCCGTTTCTCAGGCCATTTTCCAGGCCGTTTTATGGACTTCAGGCTGTTTTCGGGCCAAAAACAGCCTGAAAAACGGCCTGTAAAAGGCCCCCAAACGGCCTGTTTTTTTGGCTGATTTTCGGACCATTTTCCGGTGCTTTGGCACCCGTGAAGGCCAGCTGTCCAGCACTCATGTGCACACCAGGAACCAGGAGAGCAGCTGGCGATGGCATGTATGCCCATTGAGAGGGGTGCCATAGGTTCGCCATCTCGGCCTTTATACCCTTTCAGACCAGTGACTGTCATGTTGAAGTGGGGGGGTGGGGGGGGAGAGAAAAACCCTCTGCCCCCATTTTGTGCCGGCACCCCATAGATGCAGCTCCGGTGGCCTTAGAGAGGGAGCCTTCACCTCACAATAGGAGGCTTGTGAGTTCGATCCCGGGTAAGAGGCTCATATTTGGAATGGACTCTGCTGCTCGGAGCAGGGGGTTGGACTAGATGACCTCCAGGGACCCTTCCAACTCTGTGAATTCTATGATTCTATGTCGTAATGCCAGCTTTCTTCCAATTGTGTCTTTGTGTTGAACGGAGGGCTTTGTTGGTCTGAAACACTGCGGCGTTTTGTGTTCTGTTTGGCGAACAAAGAGCCCCAGTTCTTGTGGGGGGGGCAGTGTGGGGGGGGGAGAGCATCGCTGGGCCTCCCAAGGAAGAGACGGATGACGTCATCCCATCCTGGCCTGGAGGGGAGGGGGGCTTCTGTGACCCAGCAACCCCCTCCCCTTCCTTTTTTTAAAAAAATATATATATTTTAATATTTTTTATTTCTATAAACACATCATTCTGTGAACAGCTGAGTTCCAGGGTATTTTACATTTTAAAACAAAACATGATAATAATTCCACCTTGCTATTATTAACTTTCTTGCATTGTTTGATATTAATACATGTTATCAATCTTCATTATTCGATATTCTCACATATTATTTTATTATCAATCTCTATATTCTTAACACCATTTCTTTTATTGTAGCTTCTACATTAATAGTCATATTTACAGTATTCCACAAATTGTATATATACCTATCCTAAACAGTACAAATTACTTTAAATTTTAAAACAAGCATGACAAGTTTCACATTAATATTATTAGCTTTCTTACATCATTTGATATTAATACATATTATCAATCTTATTCAATATTCTCATATATTATTTTATATCACTCTCTATTCTTAGCATCATTTTTATCGTAGCTTCTATTGTAGCTTCTAATACATATTATCAATCTTCATTATTCAATATTCTCATATGTTATTTTATATCAGTATATTCTTAAGACCATTTGTTTTATCATAGCTTCTACATTAATAGTCATATTTGCAGTATTCCACAAATTGTATATATAGTATATACCTATCCTAAACAATATAGTTCCAAATTACTTTAAATTTTAAAACAAACTTGACAATACTTTCACATTAATATTATTAGCTTTCTTACATCGTTTGATATTAATACATATTATCGATCTTCACTATTCAGTATTCTCACATATTATTTTATATCAATCACTATATTCTTAACATCGTTTCTTTTATCATAGCGTCTACATTAATAGTCATATTTGCAGTATTCCACAAATTTACATATACCTATCCTAAACAGTATAGTTCCAAACTACTTTAAATTTTAAAACTAAACATGACCATAGTTTCACATTAATATTATTAGCTTTCTTTCATAGTTTGATGTTAATACATGTCACCAATAATAATTATTCAATATTTTCGTATATTACTTTGTATTGATCTCTGTATTCTTGGCATCCCTGCTTTTATTATAAATTTTATATTAATAGTCATATTTGTAACATTTATTTAATTATGTATTTCAAATATCCATCCATAAATTCATGTTAATTTGTATTTTCTATTTATTTATCCCCTTTTTAATTTTTTAGCCGTCCTCCCTTCCTGACAGGGCTGAAATCCCAGGCTGGAATTGAACCTTCGGCCTGCCTTGGTGGGGGGGAGGGCTTTTGCTGTCCTACCCACCCACCAATGGCCCCCAGACCCCATTAGAAATTTTCAGGCGTTTGTTGTCAGGTGAACCCTTTGCAAACATGCTCAGAGATCCTCTTGGCTGGGGCATTGTGGTGCTGGGTTCGAGGCTGGCCTGCAGGCTTGGGACTTGGGGAGGTGATCCGTTTTGGGGTACAAACTCCCTCTCTCTTGTGTACTTTCCTGGGTGGGGGTGATTAATATTGGGGTGCAGAGCCCTCCCTCTTGTGCACTTTCCTGGGGGTTATTAATATTGGGGTGCAAACTCCCTCTCTCGTGTACTTTCCTGGGGGGAGGGAATGATCCGTATTGGGGTGCAGAGCCACCTCTGTTGTATAATTTCCGGGGGGGGTGATTAATATTGGGGTGCAAACTCCCTCTTGTGTACTTTCCTGGAGGGGTGATATGTTTTGGGGTGCAGAGCACCTCTCTATTCTGCACTTTCCTGGAGGGGCGTGATTAATATTGGGGTGCAGAGCCCTCTCTCTTGTGTACTTTCCTGGGGGGGGTCATCCATTTTGGGGTGCAGAAAACCCTCATGCATTTTCCTGGGGGGGTGGATTCATTTTGGGGTGCAGAGCCCTCTCTCTTGTGTCCTTTTCGGGGGGAATGATCGATATTGAGTGCAGAGCCCCCTCTGTTGTATAATTTCCAGGGGTGTGTGATCCATGTTGGGGTGCATATCCTTCTATTTGCAGCTCCCCCCTCCCCAATTTTCCATGCCTGGGATTCCGGATGCCAAGACTTGGCCGAAGGCTTTGAATTCTGCACATGCTCAGCCTTAGTGAAGCTGAAATGACACACACACACACACACACACACACACACACTCATCCCACTCTTGATGCCAGCCACACCCTGGCACACCAGATATCCCCCCTCCCAGTCTTCTTCTCCCAGGGGGTGGGAGGGCTCGCTCTGGGGATCTGGGTGTGGGGACGAGCCCAGAATAGTCGAGCATGGGGGGAGGCAGAGGGAGGTGTGACAAACAGCGTTGTGTGGTGTCACGCATCCGGAAACGAACAATTAGGACAGGATAAAAGGTTGGCACATTGGCATCCTTTTCCTCATCTCCCCGGCAAGGTTGGCAGCCATGTGCTCACTGTCTACCTGGCCTCTTTTAAAATCAGGGCTAGCCCACCTTGGTCACTTTAACACAGGGGTCTTCAAACTCGACAGCTTTAAGACCGGTGAACTTCAACTCCCAGAATTCCTCCTCCAGCCGTGTTAGCTCAGGAATCCTGGGAGTTGAAGTCCACAAGTCTTTTAAAGTTGCCAAGTTTGAAGGCCTCTGGATTAGAAGTACATGTACCTATTTGTAGTATTATTATTATTGTTGTTGCTTATGAAAGGCTTGGCCCAGTTAATGCAATGTTCACAAAATATGCATGTTTATATTGAAAATAAAAAAAAAACTTATTTGAGAGCAAATTGTGGTTGTTGTCGTTGTTGTCGTTATAGGTAACAGGACTTCAAAATTGACAGCTTTAAGACTTGCGAACTTCAACTCCCAGAATTCCTCCTCCAGCCATGTTAGCTCAGGAATTCTGGGAGTTGAAGTCCACAGGCCTTAAAGTTGCCAAGTTTGAAGACCCCTTGCTTTAAGGCCTGTGGACTTCAACTCCCAGAATCCCCCCAGCCAGCCATGCGTGACTTAACTGAGGAATTCTGGGGTTTGAAGTCCACCGGTTTTATATCTTTCGGGGTTGTTCCTGCGGCTGGGTGACATCATCTGGAGGAGTGCAAATGAAGGAGAGTGAGACGGAGGGAGGAAGGGAGAGAGGGGGGGGCATCACTTGGAATTCTGGGAGTTGGAGTCCACTGGTCTTAAAGTGGCCAAGGTTGGAAAGCCATGTTTTAAATTTGGAGGGGTTCTTCCTATCTCAGGGGACCCCGGCAGGTGAGGAATGGAGGGGAGTGGGCATTGCTTGGTGGCCTGTTGGAAGGGATACAATGGGATGAGATGGAATGGAATGGAATAGAAATAAGAAGAGAGTGGGATGGGATGGGATAGCATAGAATGGAATTGAAATAGAATGGAATTGAAATAGAATAGAATAGAAAGAATAAAATAGAATAAAGAATAGAAATAGAATAGAAATAGAATAGAATTAGAAAGAATAGAATAAGTAGAATAAAGAATAGAATGGAATAGAATAGAATAGAGAATAGAATAGAAATAGAAATAATAGAAATAGAAATAGAAATAATAGAAATAAAATAGAATAGAATTAGAAAGAATAGAATAGAGTAAAATAAAGAATAGAAATAAAAATAGAATAGAATAGAATAGAATAGAATAAAGAATAGAAATAGAATAGAAAGAATAGAATCGATGGTGGCCTGTTGGAAGGGATACGATGGGATGAGATGGAATGGAATGGAATAGAAATAAGAAGAGAGTGGGATGGGATGGGATAGCATAGAATTGAATTGAAATAGAATGGAATTGAAATAGAATAGAATAGAAAGAATAAAATAGAATAAAGAATAGAAATAGAATAGAAATAGAATAGAAATAGAAAGAATAGAATAAGTAGAATAAAGAATAGAATAGAATAGAATTAGAAAGAATAGAATAGAGTAAAATAAAGAATAGAAATAGAAATAGAATAGAATAGAATAGAATAGAATAGAATAGAAAGAATGGAATAGAATAAAGAATAGAAATAGAATAGAATAGAAAGAATAGAATAGAATAGAAATAGTAACAGAAATAGAATAGAATTAGAAAGAATAGAATAAAGTAGAATAAAGAATAGAATAGAATAGAATAGGAGTTGGAAGGGACCTTGGAGGTCTTCTAGTCCAGCCCCCTGCACTGGCAGGAGGCCCTATACCCGTGATGGCAAACCTATGGCACGTGTACTACAGGTGGCACGCAGAGCCATTTGTGCCGGCATGTGAGCTGCAGGCAAACTTCCTTACTGTGCATGCGCGCACCTCATAGCTGATATTGGCCGGTTTGAGGCCTTTTGGTCTCCCAGAGGCTTCAGAAAGGCTTCTGCAGGCTTTTTAGGCTGGAAAAACTAGGCCCGTTTCCTCACTTCCTGTTTTTCCAGAAATACTGGAAGTGACAAAACGGGCCTAGTTTTCATCCTGAAAAGCCTGCAGAAGCTTTCCTGAAGCCTCTGGGAGGCCGAAAAAGGCCTCAAACCGCCAAAAATCAGCTGTGAGGCGCAGTGCAGGTAAGGGGGCGGCGGGGGTGGGGATTGCGCACGTATGCGTAGGGAGCGTGCACATTGCCTTCTGGGTGCTGGCGCACGAGTGCGAGTGGGCAAGCGTGCGCACAATTTTTGGCACAGGAGCCCAAAAAGTTTAGCCACCACTGCCCTATACCATTTCAGATTCACAATAGCTGGGCTTTTTAAGTTTTTAAGAAGAGATTGGGCCACCATTTATCTGAAAGGGACCAGGTTGTCCTGCTTGGGCAGGAGATTGGACTAAAAAGGCCTTCCGAGGAGATCACGTGGCCTCGGGAGTCGGGACACTACGACCGTCATAAATACGAGCCGGTTGTGCCAAATGTCTGCATTTTGACCCCGTGACTGTGGAGATGCTGCAGCGGCCATTAAGTGTGGAAGACTTTTTTTCAATGCCGTTGAATGGGTCACTAAAACGAATGGCTATAAGTCGAGGACCGGCTGTATTCTGTATTCTAGCCTGGAAGGAAGACTCAGAGTCTTTCAAATGGCAGGTCCTCCTTTTGTGACAGGTGTCGGATTTGGGCGGGGGGGGAGGAGGAGGGAGGAGGGGGTTGATGCCTCTGTTCTCTTTTTCCTCCTCCTGGCTGCCAACACAAACGGAGGGTTTCCTTAGCGACTGGCAGAACCCCTTGGCGGTTGCTAGGGGACCTTTAGGGTTTCCTTAGCAACCGGGGGGAGAGAAAGATGGAGAGAGAGAGAAATGAAGATGTAACTCTCTCCATCTCTCTCTCTCCCTCTCCCTTCCTATCTCCCTCCATCTCCCCCTCCCTCTCCTCCCTCCCTCTCCCTCTCCCGCTCTCTCTCCATCTCTTCCTCTCTCCCTCCATCTCTTCCATCTCTCCTTCCCCCACTCCCTCCCCTCTCCCTCTCTCTCCCCCTCTCTCCTTCCCTTCTCCCCCTCTCTCCTTCCCTTTCTCTTTTCTCCCTCCCTCCCTTCCCTTCCATCTCTCCCTCCATCTCTCTCCCTCCCTTCTCTTTCTCCTCTCTCTCCATCTCTTCTCTCCCTCTCTCCCTCCATCTCTTTCATCTCCTTCCACAACTCCCTCCCCTCTCCCTCTCTTTCCCCCTTCTCTCTCTTCCTCTCCCTTTCTCCCTTCCTCTCTCCATCTCTCCTCCCTCCCCCTCCCCCTCTTTCCTCTTCCTCTCCCTCTCTCCATCTCTCTCCTCCCTTTCTCTTTCTCCCCCCTCTCTACATCTTTTCTCTCCCTCTCTCCTTCCATCTCTTCCGTCTCTACTTCCCCCACTCCCTCCCTCTCTCTCCCCTCTCTCCTTCCCCTCTCCTCTTTTTCTCCCCCTGCTTCTATCTCTTCCTCTCCCTTTCTCTTTTCCTTCCTCCTCCCTCCCCTTCCTCCCTTCCTTCCTTCCTTCCTTCCCACTAGAGGGAAGAAAGAAGAAACTGTGCTGCCAACTGTCAGAAATGGGGTAGGGTCTCCTGCTTGGGCAGGAGGTTGGACTAGATGACCTACAAGGTCCCTTCCAGCTGTACTCTGAATTAATTAAAGTGGTGGGAGCTTCACCACTGGAGGCTTTCAAAAAGAGATTGGACTCCCATCTGTCAGAAATGGGGTAGGATCTCCTGCTTGGGCGGAGGGGGGGTTGGACTAGATGACCTCCAAGGTCCCTTCCAGCTCTATTCTGAAATTAAACTGGTGGGAGTTTTACAGCTGGAGGCTTCCAAGAAGAGACTGGACTGGCCATCTGTCAGAAACGGCATACGGTCTCCTGCTTGGGTGGGTGGGTGCGGCATTGGACTACATGATCTCCAAGGCCCCTTCTAACTCTGTTAATCTGTTTTTTTAAAAAAGGAAAATAAGAGAAACAGAGGCTTCCCTGCCCTCCCTCCCTCCCTTGACCGATGATGGCATCATGTTGTGACTACAAAAGGATGCGACACCTTTGTGTGAAAAGCACACTGTGCCTCTCCGGAGCAATTTTTAGCAAATAAAATAAAATAAAAAAAGAACCGCAGAGAAAGCAAGCAGATTTTCAGGATTCCTTGAGAAGAAAAATGGGGATTTCTTTTTAAGCACCCGGCCTCCGTCCAACCATTGGCACCACAACCCCAAAAGCCTGGCACACACCCCTCTTCCCCCAAACCAAGGCCTCCCCTTTTCAAACAACCAGACTGCGTTGTTTCTCTGGGTCGTAGAATGGATGAGGGTAAATGCACAACGCTGCATTTATTTATTTTGTCATATTTTGTCATATTTATACATGTGTAGTGTGTATTGGCGTGCAACGAAATTTCATTTTAACGTCTGTTGATTAGGGTACCTTCAAAGTCACGGTAAAGTTATTCTAAGTCGAAGGGAGGGAGGGAGGGAGGAGGATGAGAAAGGAAAGGAGGAAGGAAAGGAGGAAGGAGGAAGATGAGAAAGGGAAGAAGGAAGGAAGGAAGGAAGGAAGGGAAGGGTAGGAGAGGGAAGGAAAGAGGAAGGAAGGAGGAAGGGGAAATGAAGGAAAGGGAAGAATGGAGGGGGAGGAGGGAGGAGAGAAGGAAAGAACGGAAGGAGGGGAAGAGGAAGGAGAAATGAAGGAGGGAGGGAGGAAGAAGGAGGGGAGGGAAGGAAAGAAAAGGAGGAAGGAAGATGAGAAAGGGAAGAAGGGAAGGGTAGGAAGGGAAGGAAGGGAAATGAAGGGAAGGAGGAGGGAAGGAAGGAAGAAAGAAGGAGAGGAAGGGAAGGAGGGAGGGAGGAAAAGGAGGGAACTGGTAGGAGAGGAAGGAAGAGGAAGGAGAAATGAAGGAAGGGAGGGAGAGAGGGAGAGGGAGGAGGAGGAAGGAAGATGAGAAAGAGAAAAGGGGGAAATGAAGGGAAGGAAAGGGAAGGAGGAAGGAAGGAAAAGGGGGAGGAAGGAAGGAAGGGGAGATGAGAAAGGGAAGAAGGAGAAGGTAAAGAAAGGGAGGGAGGAAAGGAAGGAAGGGAAGAAGGGAAAGTGAAAGGAGGGAGCGAAAGGAAATGGGAGGGAGGGAGAGGGAAAAGGAAGGAAGGAAGAAAAGGAAGGAAGGAAGGGAAAAGGGAGGAAGGAAGGGAAAAGGGAAGAAGGGGAAATGAAGGGAAGGAAAGGGAGGGAGGGAAGGAAGGAAGGAAAGAAGGGGAAGTAAAAGAAAGGGAAGGAAGAAGGAAGAAAAAGGGAAGAGGAGGAAGGAAGGAAGATGAAAAAGTGAAGAAGGAGAAGGGAAAGAAAGGGAGGGAGGGAGAGGGAAAAGGAAGGAAGATGAGAAAGGGAAGAAGGGGAAATGAACGGAAGAAAAGGGAAGGAGGGAGGGAGGGAAGGAAGGGAAGAAGGGGAAGTGAAGGAAAGGGAAGGAAGGAGGGAAGACAAAAAGGAAGGAAAGGGGAGGAAGGAAGGAAGATGAGAAAGGGAAGAAAGGAAAGGGAAGGGAAGAAGGGAACGAGGAAGGAAGGAAGGAAGAAAGGACACCCATGACAAGATGGAGGATGCATTTCTCACCTGTATTTTTTTTAATATGTTTATTGAAAGTTTCAAAAAATACATATTTAAAAAAAAAGAGAAACACGTTCTCTAACATTTTTGCAACGTTTTCATAGCCGTGTCCATTTCTGTGTCAATGAAAGTCATTTGTCCCGTGGGCTGTGGTGATGGAGCATGGTTTCTGGAGTTCCCCTCAACGGGCCTCCTGAAGGGTTGGGGTTCCCAGGCCGCCCCCCCCCCTGTTTCACAACTGTCCTCCCCCCTCCCCTCCCTCTCTCTGTCCAGATCCCGGCTGGGCATCCATCAACCGAGGCGTGCTGGTGTGCGATGAATGCTGTAGTGTCCATCGTAGTTTGGGCCGCCATATTTCCATCGTGAAGCACCTGCGACACAGCCCCTGGTCGGCCACCTTGCTACAGGTGAGTGGCGGGGGGGTGTCTCTGGCCTGGGGGTGGGGGCTTAGGGATACCTCCTGCTTCCCTTCACCTGTTTATTGGGTATGGATTTTTATAAGGTTGGGTGGTGCAGTGGAGCTGCTGTGAGTTCAATTCCAAGTAGAGGCTGATATTTCTCCCTCTGGGCACCATGAGAATATATCTGCTGGACAAAACTCCGTACTGGCAACAGGACGGGCATCCGGCCAGTAAATACTCAAAACTCCATTTAATGGCCCAGTCTCCACCCCGCAAGGGATTATGGTGTTGTTAAAAGAAGACAATGGATGATAGATTTTTATATGGTTGCCCCGCCTGCCAAGATCACTCCCAGGTTTAAAAAAAATACGTAAAAAAAAATATATGAAAGCAAATATTTTTAATATTTTAAAGCTAGCATGCTTCAAGGTGGGTGGACTTGAAAAGCAGGTGAACAGGCTTGTGTTTCTCAGTCCTGGCTGGGGAATTCTGGGAGTTGAAGTCCACCTATCTTAACGTTGCCGAGGTTGAAAAATTCTGGCATAGGGTGTAAAAATCAATGGAATAAGTGCGTTTTTATTAGGGGTTGGAGGGACAGAGGCTTACATCTTTTGTGTTTTACTTTATTTTGCTTTACTTTACTTTATTTTATTATTTTGGTTTTCTTTTTTTTTTCTTTTTTTATTCGTTTTGTTTTAGTTTCTTTTTAGTTTCCTTTCCTTTTATTATTTCCTTTTCTTTTTCTTTTTTTCTTTTCTTTTCATTTGCTTTATTTCAGTTTCCTTTTAATTTTCTTTTCTCCTATTATTTTATTTTATTTTAATTTGTTTTGTTTTATTTTATTTTATAGTTTATTTTACCTTATTTTCTTTTCTTTTGCTTTTGCTTTTCTTTTATTATTTTATTTTTAATATTTTATTATTATTATTTTTTGCTTGGCTTTATTTTTGTTTGTATTCATTAAATTTATATGTCGCCCTCTTACTATCGAGCAACTGTGGGCTGCTTACCAACTTGATCAAAGCAACCATATAAAAAATCAAAACGATACATTTCCTTCCTTACTGGCCCCTTACTCCCAAAACAACAGGGAGGCATCCAACATAACCCTTAGAGATCCCCCCCCCACTTATTAATAAATAGTGAAAGCAGAGCAGTGACCTCTTCAAAAATAGCCCTCCTTCTTCCACCCCAGAAAACAAACCAAGATTCCCAATTTAAGGACAGAGAGAGAGAGAGAGAGAGAGAGATTGAGAGATTAAGAGAGAGAGAGAGATTGGGAGAGACGAAGAAAGATTGAGAGAGAGAGACAGAGAGAGAGAGACACAGAGATTGAGAGAGAGATTAAGAGAGATTGAGAGAGATTGAGAGAGACAGAGAGAAAGAGAGATTGAGAGAGAGATTGAGAGAGACAGAGATTGAGATTAAGAGAGAGAGATTGAGAGACAGACAGAAAGAGAGAGATTGAGAGAGAGAGAGAGAGAGACAGACAGAAAGAGAGAGATTGAGAGAGAGAGAGAGAGACAGACAGACAGAAGAGAGTGATTGAGAGAGAAAGAGACAGAGAGAAAGAGAGAGATGAGAGAGAGAGATTGAGAGAGAGAGATTGAGAGAGAGAGAGACAGAGATTGAGAGATTAAGAGAGAGAGAGAGATTGGGAGAGAGAGAAAGATTGAGAGAGAGACAGAGAGGAGACACAGAGAGAGATTGAGAGAGACAGAGATTGAGAGAGAGAGAGAGAGATTGGGAGAGACAGAGAAAGATTGAGAGAGAGAGAGACAGAGAAAGAGATTGAGAGAGACAGAGAAAGAGAGAGAGAGAGAGAGATTAAGAGAGAGAGAGATTGAGAGAGAGAGAGAGATTGAGAGAGAGACAGAGAAATTGGGAGAGATTGGGAGAGAGATTGAGAGAGAGAGAGAGATTGAGAGAGAGAAATAGAGAAAGAGAGATTGAGAGAGAGACAGACAGACAGGGACAAAGACAGAGTCAGACAGTGAGTGAGTGAGTGTTAGAGATAGATAGATAGATAGATAGATAGATAGATAGATAGATAGATAGATAGAAGATAGAGAGAGAGAGAGAGAGAGAGAGAGAACCTCAGGAGGGAATCTCGGGTTGGCATCTTGATGCCAAGGAAGGAAGCCAGCTGGGTGAACAGAAGGGACGAGCCCTGTTCCCTGGAAAGCCTTCCTGGCAGGGAAGGGATTGGAGGGGTCCCTCAATATGTGCCCATCATGATCTCCCCCCTCCCCACTCTTCCTCTCAAATTCCCTCCCCCCCCCCCGCAAAAAAATTGCCTTCTCTTCCAGATGGTTCACACGCTCGCCAGCAATGGCGCCAACTCCATCTGGGAACACTCCCTCCTCGATCCGGCACAAGTGCAGAGCGGACGCCGTAAAGCGAACCCTCAGGACAAAGTCCAGTGAGTGGGGTTGTGTTTTTTTTGGGGGGGTGGGCTTCAGTTGGGGGTGGGGTTGTCAGGGAGGAATGCCTTGATGTCGGGCTTTGTGCTTGGCCCAAACGGTTCTGGAGTCAGGAGAGGGGAATTCCGTGCCAGTGTTTCAAAATTATATCTTTTTAGTTTGCCCCCTACCCAACACCCACATATGCCTCCCCAGTCTGGTTTATTTATTAAATTTATTTGCCCCCCGCCCCATCTTGCACAGGTAGTCCTTGACATAGGACCACAATTGGCTGGGCGATTCTGGGCGTTGTAGTCCACCCCTTGCCAACTCGTAAAGCATTCCTGGCTCATGAATGAATTAGGGCGTTCATTGGAACCCTGACACCCCTATTTACAATTCCCAAGGTTGAAAAACAGAGAGAGGTGTGTGTATGTGTGTGTGTGTGTGTGTGTGTGCTAGAGCTATCCACATAGGGGTCCAAAGAGGACTGTGCCAACCAAAGATCCCCTACGTTAAAGGGGACAGGGAACAATGGTAGCCCGCCCCTCTCGGATGGACTTGTGCCTGGCCTTGTTGTGGCCTGGCAGCGGAGCTGGCAGCAGATTTGGACAGTGAGGAGGTTGAGGAGGAACCAGGGCCAGTCCTGGAGTCTGGGGAAGGCTCTACGAGGGCTCTGCGTCGGAGGCAGAGATGGGGCCAGGACCCTCCGAACAGTTATCAGCTGCCTTCGGAGTCGGAGATCAGTGGGGCAGAAGAACAGCTGGAGCCTGTTCCCAGTGTGCACATGCACAGAGCTGCCAGAAGAAGGGAACAGCTAAGGAAAACGGGTCGACTTGGGAGTGAAGGCACAAGTGGATGGTGAAGAGATGGATTGATGGATGAATGGATAGATAGATAGATAGATAGATTCCCTCCCAGAGGGAATAACAGAGGAGCAAAAGGAGGACAGTGGGACTTTGCAGGATACAATTTGTTCATTTGGGTGAAGATCTGTTCCTGCATCCTTGCCAAGTGTTGTCTGCTACAGTGTGGTGTCTGAAAGATACCGGCCTGGCAACTCTCCAAGCCTGATCAAGGTCTGGAATTGTGGAATCTCTTGAAAGATTGTTCGCTGGGACTTAGCTGGAGAGGAATTCCCTTTAATCTAAATAAAAGGGGTTTATCGGGGGACAAGGAGCTGGCTTCGTGTTGTTGGAGAAGCCCAGGTCAGAACAGGCCTGAGCTTGAGGGGTGGGGGCTTTTGTTCTTGCTTCTTGCCCTGTCTCCACCATAGCTTTGCCCCTCAAGGCCACAGCCCCCCTCCCCCCAGTTAAGGATAGTTGTCAGGGCTCCGACAAACCACCCCCATTCGAATCATAAGTCTCTAGCCGCATCTCTCAGAGTTTAAAAAGAATCATTTATTAGGAGTGACCATGTCGGCGTTACCTGGGTGCAGCCGACTCTTAAGACCCATCATTCATTTCCCCTTGACCCTGGTCTTCCCCCCACCCCCTTGATGTATATTCTCCAATGGGTCACATCCATAGCCAAGAGTCATCAATCATGCTCTACCAGTAGTAATCTTGTGCGCCAACAGCTTCGGCTGCCTAGCAATTATCTGAAGCATTTAAGGAATGCACTGCTTCCCCCCCGCACATCCTTTCTGCTGGCAACTCTACAAGACCAAAGGAATATTTTTAGTTGACGGAAATAGGGCCAGCCACGGGGGCAGAAAGAGCCCTAACGGATCCCTTCTGTTGTCTCCCTCCCCCAGCCCCACCAAGTCCGAATTCATCCGTGCCAAATACCAGATGCTAGCCTTCGTACATAAGCTGCCGTGCCGGGATGATGACGGGGTCACCGCCAAGGATCTCAGCAAGGTGGGTGTAGGTGGGTGTGTTTGTGGGTGTGTATGGTGTGTGGAGGGGTCCGCATGGCCTCCTTTATGATCTTCTCAAAAAATTCTTTTCTGAAAACATTTAGGTTTGTTTGAAGAGATGGATGGATGGATGGATGGATGGATGGATAGATAGATAGATAGATAGATAGATAGATAGATAGATAGATAGATAGATAGATAGATAGATAGATAGATAATCATCTATAGCGACTAGATAGATGATAGGTAGGTATGTAAACAGTTGTATGGATGGATGGATGGATGGATGATGATAGATAGATAGATAGATAGATAGATAGATAGATAGATAGATAGATAGATAGATAGATAGATAGATAGATAGATAATCATCTATAGCGACTAGATAGATGATAGGTAGGTATGTAAACAGTTGTATGGATGGATGGATGGATGGATGGATGGATGGATGGATAGAATAGATAAGAAAGAAAGAAAGAAAGAAAGAAAGAAAGAAGAAAGAAAGAAAGAAAGAAAGAAAGAAAGAAAGAAAGAAAGAAAGAAAGAAAGAAAGAAAGAAAGAAAAATGATAGATAGATGGATAGATGGATGGATGGATGGATGGATGGATGGATGGATGGATGGATGGATAGATAGATAGATGGCTTAGAGGTGGAGCCCTCGCCTCACAATCAGGAAACTCTGTGAGTTTGATCCTTGGTAGAGGCAAATATTTCTCTCTCTGTGCACAACGAGAATTTCTCTGCTGAACAAAACTCTGCATTGGAGACAGGAAAGGCATCCGGCCAGTAAACACTCTGCTAGCTCCATTCGGTTTCCCATACTCTACCCCGCAAGGGATTTTTGGGTCATTAAAAGAAGATGATAGATAGATAGATAAACAGACAGACAGACAGACAGACAGACAGACAGATGATTGGTGATAGATCAACGTTAGAACAATGATGATGAGAAAGAGATAAAATCAGATAAACAGACAGACAGAGATTGGTGATAAATAGATCAATGTCAGAACAATGATGATGACAGACAGAGATAGCTATATAAATCAGATAGAGATTGATGATTGAAACAGTATTATCAATTAATGGGTTAATATCTATTATAGTATTAGCTATGAGTTTCGTTTCTTGTAAATGGTATACTCTGACAAAACGCTGTTTTCAAAAATGTTTATGAATAAAATTTTTCTTAAGTTTTCACAGGAATCTATATGTATGGTATTCAGCTTTGTTCGGGTATTTTCCCACGTCATTATAGTTGTGCTTTTAAAGTTGTAGCAACGTTTTGGCAGAATCTCATCTGCCATCATCAAGCTTCTGTATTGTGTTCATCTGTGCGTCAGGCTTTCACAGCCGTTTCTGTTTTAAATTTGGTGCTAGCCTACTGCTGTGTTAGAATGTTTTTTTCTTCATCCTGATTGGTTGGGAGTCTTGGTCTGTGTTTATTTACCAACCAGCTTCAAATTAACATTTCATCACAGCACAGCAGCTACCAAACGTATCCTGAAAAGAACTGAAATGGCTCTACTCAGGAACAAGCTCCACAGAAAGTGATTCCAACTCGACCAGTTAAACAAAGACCTCCTAACTCTACACCTGGAATTGAGCAACAAAATTCACCCTCTACTTTGGGACAAGATAAAACAACTTACAACTTGGAGAGCTGAAACTGAAACCACTTACAAAAATGACAAACTCCTGAAGAAACTAAAGAAATTAGAACATGATAAGAAAGCCCCCAACAACTCACAACACCTGAAACAATTAGTATACAACGTTTCCAACAGAGAACTCACCAAAACAGAAACAGATGTCCTAATCAAAGGATTCAATTATGCTATAGCACCCAAAAAAATCCCCACAGAATCCATCATATGTGGAGTAGAATCCAGCCTAACTAAATTAAATACAGATGAATCTGATAGAATAAGACACTAAGTCACTAACATCCTATGCACAAGCAAACCACCCAAAAGCAACTTGCACAAAGAGGAAATAAAAGCCCTGCAAGACCTAAGGAACGACAGCAGCATATTCATACTTCCAGCAGATAAAGGTAATGCCACAGTAGTAATGGATAGAAAAGACGACAAAACAAAATTGACAGACCTACTCCAAGACTCCACATACAAACCCATAAACACGGACCCAACCACATATCTGGAAAAAATAACCAGGAAGAAAATCATAACCAGCCACATGAGCAAGGAGATCCAACAGAAGATCGTCCCAAGAGAAAAATCTTCCAGATGCCCCAAACTATATGGTCTCCCCAAAATACACAAAGAAGGCATAACTCTCAGTCCCATAGTCAGCTCCAGAGGAGCACCACTACAAAACCTAGCCAAATACCTAGCAAAGCAGCTACAGCCCCATGCTGAAGCAGCAGCTTCACATGTACAAAACTCATACCACCTCTTGGAAATGATCAAAGATCTACACGTGGAACAAAAAGATCTGCTTGTAAGTTTCAACGTGGTTTCACTATTCACTCAAGTCCCGATAAAAGAAACTATAGAAATCATCAAAAATAAATGCCAACCAGCCAAACACCTAATGGAACTAGCAAAACACTGCTTAACCAACACATATTTCATATACAAAGGACAAAGATACAAGCAAATTGAAGGAGCCCCTATGGGATCACCACTGTCACCCGTCATTGCAAACCTGTTCATGGAAGAATTCAAATCCAGAGCCCTAGCCAATGCCACCCACAAACCCAACTATGGCTAAGATACATCGATGACACATTTGTTATTTGGCCCCATGGAAAAGAAAACCTAAACAATTTCCTAACACATCTAAACAGCACACACCCCAAAATCAAATTCACCATGGAAACGGAAACAAACAAACAACTACTGTTAGGGTTTTGAGGATTAACCCCTAGAAGAGTATTGCAGCAGTAGTCAAGCCAGGCAACCAAAGGAGAGCGGAAGGGCCCCAGAGTATACACACACTGAACACAAACACTGTTTGTAGTTTAAATAGTTTTTAATCCAGTTAGAGTTTAAAGCATTGTCATTCAGTCCATTAAGTCATTCACAGTATTTCCATCCAGTAAGACTCACTAGTATAGTCCAAGTTAAGAGTCCTTGCAATATCTTTATCAGCCGATAAAGATATCTTCTCCTCCTCCGGTTTCACTCTTCAGAGAAACAAACGCTGGATATTCAGTAGAATTACGCAGTAAATCAGCAAACAGTAGCAAACAATAACAGTTCAGTCACAGGCACTCACAGTCAGTAATCACAGTTAGTCACAGTAAGACACAGTTAGTCGCAGCAGCACACAGTTACAGCAGCACACAGTTACAGACAGCACACAGTTACAGCAGCACACAGTTACAGCCAGTACACAGTTACAGACAGCACACAGTTACAGCAGCACACAGTTACAGCCAGTAAGCTTTCCAGCTTCTAATGCTTCCTTATATTGTAACTTCTAACCGCACCCTTAATCGGCTAATTGCCTGCTGCATTGTGCTTAAAGTGATAAGCACTTAAACCATGATATCTAAGTTTTATATATTTATTCACCCAAACCATATTTGGTATCAATGTTATACCTAACATACTCCCCTTTTGGGTGAAATAAATATATAATACCTTTACAATCTAATCCCATATTTTTCACAACTCTCCTGGTGCTTACTGGCACCTTGGGCTTTAGTAAAATTATCAGCTAAATTGTCCTCCGACATACAGTACTCTAGCTGAATCATCTTACTTCTTACAGATTGTCTCACGTTTAGATATCTTAGATCTGTATGCTTGCTCCTTGTTTTTACTCCAATATTTGTGGCCATTTGAATTGCTGCCTGATTATCTTCATGTATAATTATAGGATAATCTACTGTTATACCTATATCAATTAACATTTGTTTATACATTATTAATTCTGTACATAACAATGATAAACAGGAGAATTCTGCCCCATAGTAGACAAACTTATATGCTGTTGTCTTATTGACTTCCAGCCTATTAATGTCTTACCCAGCATTATGGCTGTTCCTGAAGTCGACTTTCTAGTGTCTCTTTCTGATGCAAAGCTAGCATCTGCATAAGCACTCAGAATTAAATCACCCTTTGGTTCTAAATACAATGAATAATTCATTGTCTTTTTAAGATATCTTAATATCCTCTTAGCTGCATTCCAGTGTCTTTCACATGGTGCAGAATTGAATCTAGCCAACTGATTCACGCAGTACGATATATCTGGTCTAGACCAATTACTAATATAACTCAAACTACCAATTAAAGATTGATAAATCACCTTATCAAACTCAGGGCTTTGTTCATCAGTGTTGCTAAACTCCTGACTCATTGGAGTCTTAGCTGGCTTACAAAGCTCCATCTTGTAATCTTTTAGCAATTTGCTTATCTTATCTTCCTGAGATATCTTAAAACCTTTCCGTGTTTTCTTTATATTCAAACCGAGATACTTCTTTATCTCCCTAATTGCTTGATCTTTATTCTCTTTCCTAATGATGCTATTATTTTATTTGCTTCATCATTAGTTTCAGTTATCAATGCAATGTCATCTGTGAATAGTAATAATAATGATACTTTCCCATTTGTCTCCCTCTTAAACAGACATGGATAGGCTAAACCAGCTTTAAATCCTATATTGTCTAGTTCCTTTACAATATACTGGTTCCATTCATAGCCTGATTGTTTAAGACCATAGAGACTTTTCTTTAACAACCAACAATCATTATTATCCTTATTTTCACTTTTAATACCAACAGGTTTTTTCATATAAATAATATGTTTTAATGGGGCGTGCAAGTAAGCAGTTTTCACATCTAAATGGTTAACTATATAGTTTTTACTAGCTGCCCACACTAAAGCTGCCCTCAAGGTTGCTGCCTTAAGACTAGGTGCAAACACCTCATCATAGTCATTAGCATTCTGCCTAAAACCTTGGGCTACTAACCTTGCCTTATGGATTAAATTACCATCTTTATCTGTTTTTACCTTAAATATCCATTTGCAGCCAATGGATTTCTTTCCTACAGGTAATTTGGCATTCTCATATACCTTCATATCTCTTAATGAATTCAGTTCCTTATTCATTGCTGCATACCAACTTTCTTTTTCCTTAGTAGGATACTTTTTTAATTTCTTCAACAGAATTAGGAACTTGATTAATCTGGCACACTGTGTTAGCCTGGTACCTATCAGGCGGTCTAGATACACGTGTAGTTCTTCTGGGAATTACAGGGCTTACAGGAGGACTTTGTCGAACTACTACCTGTTCATCTTCCTCATCCTGTTCAGCTATTGAATCTGTTTCTTCCTTTATGGGCACTATTTCATCCTGTATTTGTCTCTTTACTTTATTTTTAAAGTTACAGGGATAACTAATGGGATTTCTATAGGATTCAATAATTACATCTTTATTGGCATCCTGTTCTAATTTCTCCCATCCTTCATGTTCTAGAAATTGGGCACTAGCACTACATAACACTTTAGATGTGCCTTTCTCCCAAAATCTATATGCCCTATGGTTTGCCTGATAACCAACGAAGAAAATCTTTTAGCTCTATGTTGCCCTTTTTTTCTGAGTTGTGCAGGAATATGCACCCATGCTGGTGCACCAAATGTGTGCAGGTAACTTAGATCAGGTTTCCTGCCATGCCACCTGGTGAATGGTATTTCACCTGTTGTTGTATTAACAACGTTGTTTAATATGTTATTAGCACACATTGTAGCCTCCCCACAAAGAATCAGGTAACCCAGAATCATTTATCATTGTTCTAACCATTGCCTGTAGTGTTTGGCCTCTTCTTTCAATAAAAGCGTTATGTTCTGGCCTGTATGGAGCAGACTTCTTATGCTCTATTCCAGCTACCTTAAGTCTGTTCTGGAATTTGTTATTAATAAATTCCGTGCCATTATCTGTCACCAGGGTTATCAGTTTACGCTTTAGACTTTCTTTCAGCAAACCTAAGCCAATTGAAAAATGTTGATATGTTTCAGTTTTGCTTTTCATTAAATAGCAAAACCCATATCTAGAATAATGGTCCATAATGCTCAGTATATATCTAGCACCCCCATACTGGGTTTCTTTGGACCTATTATGTCTGCAAATATTACTTCTAAAGGTTCTTTTGTTTTGAAACCATTTAGCCTATTTGCAGGCAATACTTTGCTCTTATCTTCACAGCAAACATTACAACGCAAATATTTATCACAAGGTTTTAACCTTATTCCTTCAGATAACTCAACTGTACGTTTTAGCATTTTAAAATTTACATGCCCCAAACGCCTATGCAATAAATGGATACATTCTTCATGAGGCTTTATATTATTAAATACAGTTTGTGCCTCCCCTTTCTTTCTATTATCTAAGACATATAATGTTCCATTTAAAGCTGCAGTTACCCTTTGTTATCTTTTTCAATTATGCAATTATTATCTTTAAAAGTAATTACATAACCTAATTTATCTAATACCCTTACTGAAAGCAAATTAAACTTTAGTTGCGGTACATACAACATTTTTATATCCTGGTTTATGTACGGACAACGTGCAAAACCTTGACCTTTCGCTTTCAGGTTCCAGCCATTGGCAAGAGATATATGTTGAGAACTTGTAGACATTTTTATAAATTTTGTCTTATCTCTTGTGATGCAGTGGGATGCGCCACTGTCAACCACCCATAAATTATTCTTCACATCAGAGTTGCTAAACATGGCTAGTTCAAATGCTTTCTTTGGCTTTTTTACATTCTGGCTTTTTCTTTTTGCAGAATCTTGCCAAATGTCTCTTCTGCCTCCACAATTAAAACACTTTTTAATTGTGTATGCTGTCGAAGATAAATTCTCTTCTTCCAGGTGCTTTACTTTGCTTTGCTGGTTTCTTTCAAACTTTGAAGATAATTTCTCTTCTTTCTTATCTTCTCTCAGCTCGTCACGCCACGCCTTCTTCTGGCTTCTTCTAGTAGCCTGCCTGTAATCTCGGTTAATGAGAGGCTTTCTTTGGCAATACCTCCAACGAAGTCACATAGTCATCATAGCTTTGATCTAATGAAGATAATATTATGTAGACTTGTTGCAGTTCATTAAATATAAGCTCTTTTTCTTGCAATTCTTGAAAAATGCTCTTCATACAGTTTAAATGAACTAACATATCTCCATTCCTCTGAAGATGCGTTCAAAAAGCTCTCCTGTAAGATTTATATGTGCTCCTACACTGTCCCGAACATAAATCTTCCTGAGGTTCTCCCAGCAGTTTGCAGCATTTTCTTCTCCACGAATATGGACAAGCTGCTGATCACAGAGAGTCAGTCCTATGATGCATAAAGCCTGCTCATTCTTCAGTTTAAAGTCTTGTAACTTTTCGTTATCATCATCATTAGCAGGATCCCAGCTACTCACATCTGGTGGGTTTGCTATAATGTCCCACAAACCTTCTCTGCTGAGAAGTAAACTACATTTCATTGACCATGAAACATAGTTTGTTCCATCCAGCCTGGATATCATGGACAGTTGTGACAAATTTACTTGTGCCATTACTCTTCAGATATTTTGACTATTTTAAACTAATTAAAACAGTTTGTTTTTACAGTAATGTGCAACTCACACCAACTCTCTCTGCTATATCCTGGTTAGTTAGACTATGCTGCTGGGCCCATAACCAATGTTAGGGTTTTGAGGATTAACCCCAGAAGAGTATTGCAGCAGTAGTCAAGCCAGGCAACCAAAGGAGAGCGGAAGGGCCCCAGAGTATACACACACTGAACACAAACACTGTTTGTAGTTTAAATAGTTTTTAATCCAGTTAGAGTTTAAAGCATTGTCATTCAGTCCATTAAGTCATTCACAGTATTTCCATCCAGTAAGACTCACTAGTATAGTCCAAGTTAAGAGTCTCTTGCAATATCTTTATCAGCCGATAAAGATATCTTCCTCCTCCGGTTTCACTCTTCAGAGAAACAAACGCTGGATATTCAGTAGAATTACGCAGTAAATCAGCAAACAGTAGCAAACAATAACAGTTCAGTCACAGGCACTCACAGTCAGTAATCACAGTTAGTCACAGTAAGACACAGTTAGTCGCAGCAGCACACAGTTACAGCAGGTAAGCTTTCCAGCTTCTAATGCTTCCTTATATTGTAACTTCTAACCGCACCCTTAATCGGCTAATTGCCTGCTGCATTGTGCTTAAAGTGATAAGCACTTAAACCATGATATCTAAGTTTTATATATTTATTCACCCAAACCATATTTGGTATCAATGTTATACCTAACAACTACCATTCCTAGATGTACTAATTTACAAAAAAACAGATGGCACACTAGGACACACCATATACCAGAAGAAAACACACACCAACTGCTACCTCAACGCCCAATCCCACCACCACCCAGCACAGATAAACTCCGTGGCCAAAACACTAATTGCCAGAACCAAACGCCTGGCAGACAAGACACACATAAAGACTGAACTATGCACCCTGACTAAAATATTGACAGCCAACGGCTTCCACAAAAGCAAAATCACAGGCCTGATCCACAAAAACACACTGAGACATAATGGAGACCTAGAAGATGAACAGACCTATGGAACAGCTGTCCTGCCCTACATAAGAGGTACTACAGACAAAATCAGTAAGATACCACACAGGCATCACATCAAGACTGCCTTCAAAACAGACAGAAAAATAGCAGCCATCCTTAGAAACCCCAAAGATAAAATTGACCTGGAAAACCAAGGCATATACGAAGTCCCCTGCGCATCATGCCCGGCCACATACATTGGACAGACCAATAGAAGAATAAGTACCCACCTGGATGAACACAAAAATGCAGTCAAAAAGCTGGAACACACTTCCTCACTAGTCCAACACATGGAAGCCACAGGTCATAGCATCGACATCAATGGCACCAAAACCCTAGCCACTATAGAAAACCCCAGCTACAGAATCATCAGAGAAGCCATAGAGATTGAAAAAAGACCTGAAAGCATGAATAGAAGAGATGATTCCACCAGACTGTCAATCATTTGGAAGCCTGCACTCTCAAACAAAAAAAATCTTCACAAGCCAGGCAAACACCTGGGCACAAACAGACCCCCCCTTGATACCTCCAGCTCAAACACACCCCAACCAGGCACCCAGATGAAACCTGGCTTCCTAATAAATGATAGCCGTCCATTTACTCGGAGCCAAGTTGCACTAAAGGCCTCCATTAAAGGAACACAATGTTGCCAGCCAACCAAGACACAAAAAAAGCCACAAAACAAGACAGAAGATATTAGAAACACCAATCAAGCAGAACACAGCAAACTCCAAGACCAATAAACACAGACCAAGACTCCCAACCAATCAGGATGAAGAAAAAACTATTCTGGCACAGCAGATAGCTAGCACCAAATTTAAAACAGAAATGGCTGTGAAAGCCTGACTCACAGATGAACACAATACACAAGCCTGATGATGGCAGATGAGATTCTGCCGAAACATCGCTACAACTTTAAAAGCACAACTATAATGACGTGGGAAAATACCCGAAGAAAGCTGAATAACATACATACATACATACATACATACATACATACATACATACATACATACATGACAGGAAGATGCTCTTCCATAAAAGAGGATAATTATATGAAATTACTTTTACAGATAAAGAAAGACCTGGCCAATTGGGGAAAATTACAACTATCACTATTTGGCCGAATAGCGGGAATAAACATGAACATACTACCGAAACTATTATACTATTTTCAAACAATACCTATAAAATTGGATAAGAATTTTTTTCAGGAATTAGATAGGACAGTAATGAAATTTATATGGATGGGGGGGAAAGCATGAATAAAATTGAAAACGTTACAAGATAGTAGAACCAGCCTTGGACTCCCAAAATGGGAAACATATTATCAAGCAGAAATTTTACTATCAATTAAGGAGTGGTAAATTTAAAAAATAAAAGAATTTTGGCGGTAGAAGGTCATGACCTCCAATATTGGGTGGCATGCCTTTCTATGGGATAAAAAGAATAAGATCCACTCCTATTTCCATAGACATTTGATAAGGGACTCACTTTTACAAACATGGGAGAAAATTTTAAAAAAGTATTATTTGAAAAGACCAAACTGGATCTCACCCATGGAGGCTATATTATATCCAAATACAAGGGACATTAAAAAAAATGATTAGATATAAAGAATTGGTAGATGAACAGAGGATAAACTAAAAGAACAAGGGATAACATTAGACTGGTGGGTATATTTGCAAATTCAAACTAAATTTAAGAAAGATGTAAAGGAACTAAGGATAAATAAAGAATTACAAAAATTGGACCAAATATTGACAGGCAAGGATATAAAATTTATAACTCGAACATATAATTACCTACTGGAGGTGGAATTAGAGGAGGAAATTGTTAAGGGATCAATGATTGCCTGGGCGAGAAATGTGGGTCATAATATAAATTTGGATGAGTGGGAAAAGACTTGGACCGAAAACTGAACTGAAAGCTGACTTTGTCGACAGCATTCAAAGAAAATCAATATAAAATGTTTTGTAGATGGCACTTAGCGCCGGCACAACTGGCGAAAATGTATCCAACCTTGAAACCGGAATGCTGGAAGTGCAAACAAAAGAAAGGAACGTTTTTCCATATGTGGTGGCAGTGTATAGAGGTCAAAAAATACTGGAAGAAAATACAGAGGTGGCTTTTTGAGATTACAAAATATAAATTGAAATGGGAACCCGAAATTTTTTTTATTAGGTATGATTAAAGGGAATTTGAAAAAAAGATAAAAGATACCTTATTGTACACATCTTAACTGCAGCAAGAATCACGTTAGCACAAACTTGGAAGAGTGATAAAATACCACCAGATGAAGTTTTGATTCAAAAAATAACAGAGTGTGCTGAATTAGATAAATTCACTGTGGAACTGAAAGGCAAAGAGGATCGAGAATACTATGCGACATGGGAGAGGTGGTACGAATGGGTGAAGAATAAGGATAAAAATAATGTATAGTCACAAAACAGGAAACATGCATATACAATGACACAATAATGGTTAATGGAAATGAGATTTTTGTATTTTTTTTGTTTTTTAAAGAATAAAACAAATGATAGATAGGCGATAGAAGGATAGATCAGTGATGATAGACAGACAGACCAGGCCATATTGGGGGATTTGATCCGTGTTTCTCAACCTTAAGAACTTTTTAAGAACTTTTTAACTTCAACTCCCAGAGTTCCCCAGCCAGTGATGGGGGAAAATTGGCTGGCGGGGGAATTCTGGGAGTTGAAGTCCCTTCTCAGCCCTCTTAATCTCCTTTTTCCACCCCGGCAGCAACTGCATTCCAGTGTCCGAACAGGAAACCTGGAAACCTGCCTGCGCCTTCTCTCCTTGGGGGCCCAAGCCAACTTCTTCCACCCGGTAAGTCCAAGCTATTCTCTACCTCGGTCCCGAGCAGGGCTGGGATTCTACCGATTCGGACCTGTTCTATAGAACCGGTTGTTATAATTCTGCGCAGTTTGGAGAACCGGCAAATCGTGCCACTGGCTGGGCCCTCCCCTCCCCACTCACTCACTCCTTTCCTGGCATGCGCGCCATCCAACTTGCCTGTTTTGTGCCTTCGCCTAATTTTTGGTAACTTGCTATTTTTCCTTTTTTTTTTTTCTCTCCCCCAACCATCAGTTATTCTGACTATCAGCTGTGCTGGGCGATTTAGATTCGATAGAAAGCAGGAAATGGTTGGATTTCTTGCTTTCTAGCTAATCTAAAAGCAGAGCTGAACCTTCCTTAGGACCGAAGCTTCTATTTTTTCAGTGCAGACTCAGGTAGCAGATGGCAGAAAGTTAAATCTCCGAGTGAATCTGTGATTCTGCGAGCAACTCAATCTGCCTGGCTGCTTTGCCTGCTTTTGGGTAAAAGTTGCTCTTTTTTAAAATAAAAAAATCAATATTTACATACATGGTGTGTTGTGAGTTAATTTTGTGAGTTTGCTTGCAAGCAAATTTTATGTGACAGACTCAGCAGATGGCAGAAAGATAGATCTCTGAATGAATCTGTGAATCTGTGAGCAACTCAATCTGCCTGCCTGCTTTGCCTGCTTTTGGGTAAAAGTTGCTCTTTTTAAAATAAAAAAATCAATATTTACTTACATGGTGTGTTGTGAGTTAATTTTGTGAGTTTACTTGCAAGCAAATTTTATGTGACAGACTCAGCAGATGGCAGAAAGATAGATCTCTGAATGAATCTGTGATTCTGTGAGCAACTCAATCTGCCTGCCTGCTTTGCCTGATTTTGGGTAAAAGTTGTTCTCTTTTTAATAAAAAATTAAATATTTACATAAATATTTACATACAAGCCACGTCCAGCCAGTCATGTGACCACAAGCCACACCCACAAGTTAGGCCATGCCCACACAACCAGTTGCTAAGAAACTTTAATCCCACCCCTGGTCCAGAGCTTCTGGGCACGTGCAGAATTCCCACCGGCTTCTTTTTCATTTTGTTTTTAGGAGAAGGGGACCACACCTTTGCACGTGGCTGCCAAAGCTGGCCAGGTGCTCCAGGCTGAGTTGCTGGTGGTGTATGGAGCTGATCCGGGCGCTCCCGACATAAACGGCCGGACACCCATCGACTATGCCAGGTGGGGGCCGTGGGGCTGGGTGTCTGGGTGCAGGATCTAAAAGCAGAGCTGAACCTTCCTTAGGACCGAAGCTTCTATTTTTCAGAGCAGACTCAGGTAGCAGATTGCAGAAAGGTAGATCTCCGAGTGAATCTGTGATTCTGCGAGCAACTTAATCTGCCTGCCTGCTTTGCCTGGTAGGGGAGCGGTGGTCAGGATCGTCCACGGGGAAAGAAGATCCTCCAGATTCCTGGGAGTTCTAGAACCTTTGTATAGGTAGTTTAGAATAGAACATAGAATATAGCTGGAAGGGACCTTAGAGGTCTTCTAGTCCAGCCCCCTGCCTAGACTTACGACCACAATTAAGCCCAACTGTCAGGATTCCGCCAGTTACCCCCACCCCACCCCTCCAATAAAATCATGAGTCTGGAGCCAAACTTCTAAAACTTCCAAAGGATTTATTGGGAGTTAACATGCCGGCACCGCCTGGGTGTAGCCAACTCTGAGACAGATAATTCACTGTCACCCCTGACCCTGGTTTTCCCCTCCAACCCCTCGGTGTATCGTAATTCACATTCTCCAATGGGACACATCCATAGCCCAGAGTCATCAATCAGGCTCTCCAGTTAGAATTTTGCACGGCAGAAACTTCAGTCGCCTAGTTACTGTCTTTGAAAACATTTATGGAATGCGCTTTCGGTTTCCAAGCTGTCGCACTGCTCCCCTCTCCCTTTCTCTTGGCCACTCTAAAAAAGACCAGAGAAATATTTTACGAGTTGACACCAACGTTTCCGTTGCTAAGTAAACTATTTGTTAAGTGAGATTTGTCCCATGTTGTGACCTTTCGTAAGCGAATCGACACGGTTGTGGAGTCACACACACACGTTAAGTGAATCTGGCTTCCCCTGTGGACTCGGCTCGTCCGAAGGTCGCAAAAGGGGATCGGGACAATGGAACCGTCATAAATTGGAGTCCGTTGCCAAGCGTCTGAAATTTTTTATCAGGCGAGCATGGGGGACACTGCAACAGTCATTAAGTGTGAAAAACGATGTTTACGGTGCCGTCATAACTTTGAGTGGTCACTAAACGAACCATTGTAAGTCGAGGACTCGCTGTATTTACACAAGACCCCAGATTTGCCCCTTTCGGCCTGATCCAATCCATCCCGAGTGGGAAAGGGGCATGTAGAGGTCATCCAGTCTAACCCACCCCCACCCACCCACCCCCCCGAGAAATGCAGGAAGGCACTACCAGGTAATCCCTAGACTTAAGAACGGCAATTGGGCCCAGACTTCAGTCATATAAGTCATTGTGGTCGTAAATCGAAGCTGGGCCCAATTCGGTGACGTTTATGACGGCCATTAAGTCAGTCGCTTACCAGTTAAGGAATCCAGCCTCCACCAGGGGCCACGTTTTGCTGGAAATCAGCGGGAAAAAAGGTGAGAAATTGTAAATCCCATGACCGCAGAATGGTTAGAGCAGGTCATAAAGGCAGTCGGGTTGCCAAAATGATCAAAGATGGTGCCAGGGTCATAAGCGTGAATCCAAGTTCCACAGGTAGTCCTTGACTTATGACCACAATTGAGCCCATCGCTAAGCAAAGCAAGTTGGGTTTTCTTTTTGTAAAAAAGTTTTTTATTTTTTTTCACATTTCAAAAACATCTTTTTTGGTGAACAGCATCGTGGTTCCAGGTTTTCACATTTTTATCCAAACGTGGCCTTGGTTACATATTCATCTTTTCACGTTTGATTTCATGTCATACCGTCACATTTCATATTTTCTGCAAATTTTCTCAGACGTTCTTATATTCTTCAGACTTATTTTATATATTTTCTATTCGTATCTGAACTTCTTTTTTTTACTTTAAATAATTCTCGTATCTTCATGTTCGTTATACTTGATATGTTTGTCTGTCACATTTGCAATTTCATCGCATGCTCTTATTTCATTATTCCAAAAGTTCCATCTTAATTCTAATAATTAAAAAAAAAAATCCCCTTTAATTACTAATTTGAGTGTACCACCCAGCGAAGCAGTTGTTAAGTGAGTTTTGAACGATGGCGTATTTAGACCGTCTACTAAAGGGAAACCAATCAAGGACAGAAGCAACCTGGAATTAAGGAGAAACTGCCTAAGAGTGAGGACAATTAACCAGTGGAACTGCTTGCCACCAGAAGTTGTGTGTTCTCCTTCACTGGAGGCTTTGAAGAAGAGACTGGAAGTCACTTGCCTGAAAAGGGTATAGGTTCTCCTGCTTGTAACAGATAATCAGAGTTGGAAGGGACCTTGGAGGTCATCTAGTCCAACCCCCCCCCCAAGCGGGAGACCCTACACCATTTCTGACCAATGGCAGTCCAGTCTCTTCTTGAAGGTCTCAAGGGATGGCGCTCCCACAACTTCCGAGGAAAAGCTGCTTGAGCAGGGGGTTGGACTAGAGGACCTTCCAAGGTCCCTTCCCACTTCTGTTAAGGACCAGGGGTGACATGATAGCAGTCTTTCAATGTTTGAGGGGCTGCCCCAGAGAAGAGGGGGTCAAATTATTCTCCAAAGCCCCAGAAGGCAGGAGGAGAAGCAACGGATGGAAACTAACCAAGGAGAGAAGCAACCTGGAATTAAGGGAGAAACTTCCTTAAGAGTGAGGATAATTAACCAGTGGAACAGCTGGCCACAAGAAATCGTGGCTGCTCCATCACTGGAGGCTTTTAAGAAGAGACAGGACAGCCATTTGAGATGGTATAAGTTCTCCTGCTTGAGAAGGGGGCTGGACTAGAAGACCTCCAAGGTCCCTTCCAACTCTGTTATTCTATTCTATAGAAGAAAGGAAGGGAGGAAGGAAGGGAGAAAGACAGAGGAGAGGGGAGGGAGGAAGGAAGGGAAGGAAGGGAGGGAAGGAAGGAAGGAGGGAGGAAGGAGGAGGAAGGAAGGAAGGAAAGGAAGGAAGGAAGGAAGGAAGGAAGGAAGGAAGGAAGGAAGGAAGGAAGGAAGGAAGGAAGGAAGGAAGGAGGGCTGGCTTACCTGCTCTTTCCTCTCCGCAGACAGGCGTCCCAACACGAACTGGCGGAGCGGCTGGTGGAGTGCCAGCTTCAGCATGAGCTGACCGACCTCAAGGCCCTTCGAGCTCTATTCTATCCAAACATTCTAAACAACAGGGGGGCATCTCCGTGCCCTGCACCACACAAAACACCTAGGCCGCTTTTGGCCCAGGAAGAGCGAAGGGGTGACCGCTGACCCAGGTGTATGCAATTCTAGGTCAGTCTCCTGCCCCTCTGGATTCCCCGTGATGCAACTCTGTGGGGGCCTGGCTTACCTGCTCTTTGCTCTCCGCAGACAGGCGTCCCAACACGAACTGGCGGAGCGGCTGGTGGAGTGCCAGTATGAGCTGACCGACACGACTGGCCTTCTACCTTTGCGGCGCCAAGAGGTGAGGAACAGAATGGGGGCCTCGGGGAAGGTGGGTCTTGACTGGATGAGGGCAGGCAGGGAAGTTTGGGGAGGAGAATATGTGTAGCTCGGGGTTGAAATGAGGGGTCTTTGGTGCTCTCTGAGCTGGGTGGTTTCCTTGCAGACGTCTCATGACCCAACTAGGTAACGTCATCAGAGCTAGAAGGGAGTGGGGTTTCCTGGGAGGAGGAGGAGGAGGAGGGGAGGAGGAGGAAGGGAGGAGGAGGAGGAGGAGGTGGTGGAGGAGGAAGACTGTGGGGTCCTTGGTGCTCTCTAAGCTGGGTTGTTTCCTTGCAGACGTTTCATGACCCAACTAGGCAACCTCATCAGGGCTAGAAGGGAGGAGGGTTTGCAAAGAGGAGGAGGAGGAGGACTGTGGGGTCCTTGATGCTCTCTGAGCGTGATAGTTCATATATAATCAGATTGGCAGATTATTGATAATTATTGATCAGACAATTATTATTATTGATCAGATTGGCTCAGCCATGTTTTCCCCCCCCTCCCCCCTTTTCATTTAGATCACAAGAACGGGCATTACATCATCCCCCAGATGGCAGACAGGTAAGAGCTCCTCCCCCTCCCCTTTAACACCCCCCCTCCCTTTCTGCCCTTTGAGGGAAGACATGCTGCCCCCTTGTGGCCATTCTGGGCCAGGTGTCGCCCATCTGGGATCCTGTCCCAAAATTGATTTTTCTCTTTTGGGCTGCCGAGAATTCCTCCCTTTTTAACCCACAAAAAAGTGTTTAAAAAAAAAAAAAGTCTCACGCAACCACATCAGAAATAACCTGTCCTAAATTGAGAACGACCTTCATGGATTAATTGGTTTTAGTTTTCTTCCTGCTTTGCATTAAAAGGCAGTTTCTTTGATTCTTTAGGATTTATATTCTTTAGTCTTAAAGTGAGATTCAGAACTTTGCGGGGAAGTGAAATTATAATCCATGAAATGCAATTTATTAGGTTATTCCTGTAGAAGAGTTGGAAGCCCTTATAGGCAGGCTGTCCTCGATCCCAACGGATCCCAACAGTTCTGTGGCTAAGCTGTTAACAGGTTTTGCCCCATTGTACGACCTTGCTTGCCACCGTTGTTAAGTGAATCACTGCAGCTGTTAAGTGAGTCACATGGCTGTTAGGTGAATCTGGCTTCCCCGTTGACTTTTGCTTATCGGTAGGTCCCAAAAGGGAATCGCGTGACCCCAGGGCAGTCACAAATATGAGTCGGTAGCCTAACGTCTGAATTTAGATCATGTGACCAAGTGGAATGATGCAAAAGTCGTCAGTGTGTAATATGGTCATAAGTCACTTGTTGTAACTTTGAATCGTCACTAAATCAAGGGTTGTGTTGAGGACTAGATTGGATGGATGGATGGATGGATGGATGGATGGATGGATGGATGGATAGATAGATAGATAGATAGATAGATAGATAGATAGATAGATAGATAGATAGATAGATAATCATCTATAGCGACTAGATAGATGATAGGTAGGTATGTAAACAGCTGGATGGATGGATGGATGGATGGATGGATAGATAGATAGATAGATAGAGACAGAGACAGACAGACAGACAGACAGACAGATAGATAGATAGATAGATAGATAGATAGATAGACAGACAGACAGACAGACAGACAGACAGACAGACAGACAGACAGACAGAGAGATTAGAGATAGATAGATAGATAGATAGATAGACAGATAGAGACAGACAGACAGACATAGACAGATTAGAGATAGATAGATAGATAGATAGATAGATAGATAGACAGACAGACAGACAGACAGACAGACAGACAGACAGACATAGAGAGATTAGAGATAGATAGATAGATAGATAGATAGATAGATAGATAGATAGATAGATAGATAGATAGATAATCATCTATAGCGACTAGATAGATGATAGGTAGGTATGTAAACAGCTGGATGGATGGATGGATGGATGGATGGATAGATAGATAGATAGATAGAGACAGACAGACAGACATAGACAGATTAGAGATAGATAGATAGATAGATAGATAGATAGATAGATAGATAGACAGACAGACAGACAGACAGACAGACAGACAGACATAGAGAGATTAGAGATAGATAGATAGATAGATAGATAGACAGATAGAGACAGACAGACAGACATAGACAGATTAGAGATAGATAGATAGATAGATAGATAGATAGATAGACAGACAGACAGACAGACAGACAGACAGACAGACAGACATAGAGAGATAGATAGATAGATAGATAGATAGATAGATAGATAGATAGATAGATAGATAGATAGATAGATAGATAGATATAGAATATATAGAGATGATAGATTTAGATATAGATGAGAGAGAGATAAACAGAATATAGATGAGAGAAATAGAGAGATATATAATGATAGAGATAGATAGATATAGATGAGAGAGAAAGATAAAATATAGATGATAGATAGAATATATATATAGATGATAGAGATAGATAGAATATATATAGATGATGGATGGATGGATGGATGGATAGATGGGGAGAGAGAGAGAAAGAAAGAAAGAGAGAAAGAGAGGGAGGGTGGGAGGGAGAGAAAGGGAGAGAGAGGGGGGAAAGAGGAGGAGAGAGAGGGGGGAAAGAGGGAGAGAGGGAGAGAGATTGCAGAAATCACTTATTTGTATGTTTTCAGGAGGATCGGATAACTCCAGGAGAGCAAAATCCCTCTGTCTGTAACCTATGGTAGTTATCCACTTAATGCAGTATTTCTCAGCCGTGGTACCTTTAAGAAGGATGGACTTCAACTCCCAGAATTCCACAGCCAGCATGGAATTGAAGTCCACCCTTCTTAAAGGTACCACGGCTGAAAAAGCATTGCTTTAGTTTAGTGAAGATGAGATGTTGTGGCTTTTCCAGCATTTGGGATCCCCAAATCCTTTGCAATTTGGGGAGATGGAAGCCCCGCACCGTGTCCTCAGAATCCAAGTTGCCCTCGACTTTACCGCAGTTCATTTAATGTCCCTTCAAAGTTACAACATGGCTGGGAAAAAAGGGACCATTTTTCCACACTTACGACCGATGCAGGACCACCCCCACCCCATGGTCTCATGGGATGAGAAGTCCAGACCCTTGGCAACGGACTCCCACGTATGACCTTTGCAGGGGGGGTTGGACTAGAAGACCTCCAAGGTCCTTTCCAGCTCTATTCTGACTGATTGATTAACTTCCTCCTCTTTCTTCCCTGCTGCGCTTTATGGAACTCAGAGTGCGCCCCAAATGCATGTCGCAAAGGTACGGAGGGCTCGGCTCTCCCCTGCATGCATCCCCCTCGCCTCCCCCTCCCTGGTCCCCGCCCTCCCCCCAATTGGTGGGGGCCTCGTGCATGTGGGGAAGGGTCTGCAGAAAGGGGGAGGCTGGGACATCTCAGGCCCAACGGGGTCACCCGTGCCTTCTTGCTCCCAAGGGGGGAGAAATCCCAAAGCTCGATTATTTTGGATGGATATTTTATTAAATTTACAGGCTGCCTCTTCTCCCTGTCCAGAGATCTCCGGGTGGGGTTGAGGTTGCATCCGGGATCCCGAGAGATTTATTCATTCGTTTGTTTGTTTGTTTATATGTTTATGTGGTCATTTGCTCATTTGTGTATTTGTCCATTTGTTTATGTGGTTATTTGTTCATTTCTGTATTTGTCCATTTGTTTATGTGGTCATTTGCTCATTTGTGTATTTGTCCATTTGTTTATGTGGTTATTTGTTCATTTCTGTATTTGTCCATTTGTTTATGTGGTCATTTGCTCATTTGTGTATTTGTCTATTTCTTTATGTGGTCATTTGCTCATTTGTGTATTTGTCCATTTGTTTATGTGGTTATTTGTTCATTTCTGTATTTGTCCATTTGTTTATGTGGTCATTTGCTCATTTGTGTATTTGTCCATTTGTTTATGTGGTCATTTGCTCATTTGTGTATTTGTCTATTTGTTTATGTGGTCATTTGCTCATTTGTGTATTTGTCCAATTGTTTATGTGGTCATTTGCTCATTTCTGTATTGGTTCATTTATATATTTGTTCATTTCTGTATTTGTGTTTTTGTTCATTTGTTTATTTGGATCCCGCCGTTTATGATTTTGACAAAGAAGTCCAGGTGGCAAATAGATCTGACAGTTTTTCTTCCTCCTTCTATTTTCGCCACAACAACACCCCTGTGAGGTTGGGTTGGGATGTCAGAAAGAGTGGGGGGAACTGGTTAGAAGTCAGCCAGCTGGCTTTCATAGTTAAGGTGGGACTAGAACTCAGCGTCTCCTGGTAATTGGCCCAGAGTCACCCAGCTGGCTTTCATGCTTATGGCGGGACTAGAACTCCCAGTCGCCTGGTGTTTGGCCCAAAGTCATTTAGCTGATTTTCGTGACTAAGGCAGGTCTAGAACTCCCTGTCACCTGGTGTTTGGCCCAGAGTCACCCAGCTGGCTTTCATGCCTATGGCGGGACTAGAACTCCCAGTCGCCTGGTGTTTGGCCCAAAGTCATCTAGCTGGTTTTCGTGACTAAGGCAGGACTAGAACTCCCAATCTCCTGCTTTCCAGCCTGGTACCTCAACCTCTGGACCAAACTGGCTTTCTTTCTCTAATGGGAGATCTTCCATCTCCATCCATCGACCCACCACTGACTGTCTCCTTCTTTTCTTCGTTTCCCCTCTAAATTAATGTCTTTCTTCACTGGGGGGATCCCAGAGATTTGAATGGGGTTCCTGAATTGGGGTGGGGGCATCCAGTGGGGAGGAGCAACGGGACAGGGGCGTTGATCCATCTTTCTCCTGCCCCCCCCCCCAGCTTAGATCTTTCGGAGCTGGCCAAGGCGGCGAAGAAGAAGTTGCAGGCGGTAAGTGAGGTGGTTTTCGAACTCAAGACCCTCCTCAGGCTGGGCTCTCCTCGTGGCCACCTTTCCTATCCTTTAATGTGGGCCAAGTGAGGTTTCTAAGGCAGCATTTCTCACTTTGGGCTGCTTGAAGAGGAGGGGACTTCAATTCCCAGAATTCCACCCCCCCGGGGGGAATTCTGGGAGTTGAAGTCCACACATTTTCAAGGCACTGAGTTTGGGAAACCAACATATAACATTTTAAAACCAACATACAACATCCCCTTTCTGTCCATCCACACTTCCCCACCTTCCCTTCCCCATTCAGCGGGGCATAATTTAACACTGGTGTGAATGACCCCTGGAAGGATCCCATAAGATCATCTATTCCATCCCTCTGCAACGTGCAGAAAAAAGCAATTTAACCAGTGTGTCCCACTGTTAGTAGCTTTAAGAGGGGTGGACTTCAACTCCCAGAATTGAACTCACCCACCCCAAAGCACACTGGCTGGGGGATTCTGGGAGTGGAAGCCCACCCCTCTTAAAGATTCTGGGAGTGGAAGCCCACCCCTCTCAAGGCATAATAGCTGGGGGATTCTGGGAGTGGAAGCCCACCCTCTTAAAGATTCTGGGAGTGGAAGCCCACCCCTCTCAAGGCATAATAGCTGGGGGATTCTGGGAGTGGAAGTCTGTCCATCTTAAAGCAGGCTGGCTGGGGGATTCTGGGAGTGGAAGTCCTCCCTCTTAAAGCAGGCTGGCTGGGGGATTCTGGGAGTGGAAGTCCATCCCTCTTAAAGAAGGCTGGCTGGGGGATTCTGGGAGTGGAAGCCCACCCCTCTTAAAGCAGGCTGGCTGGGGGATTCTGGGAGTGGAAGCCCTCCTCTTAAAGCAGGCTGGCTGGGGGATTCTGGGAGTGGAAGCCCACCCTCTTAAAGCAGGCTGGCTGGGGGATTCTGGGAGTGGAAGCCCACCCTCTCAAGGCATAATAGCTGGGGGATTCTGGGAGTGGAAGCCCACCCTCTTAAAGATTCTGGGAGTGGAAGCCCACCCCTCTCAAGGCATAATAGCTGGGGATTCTGGGAGTGGAAGTCTGTCCATCTTAAAGCAGGCTGGCTGGGGGATTCTGGGAGTGGAAGTCCTCCCTCTTAAAGCAGGCTGGCTGGGGATTCTGGGAGTGGAAGTCCATCCCTCTTAAAGAAGGCTGGCTGGGGGATTCTGGGAGTGGAAGCCCACCCCTCTTAAAGCAGGCTGGCTGGGGGATTCTGGGAGTGGAAGCCCTCCCTCTTAAAGCAGGCTGGCTGGGGGATTCTGGGAGTGGAAGCCCACCCCTCTTAAAGCAGGCTGGCTGGGGGATTCTGGGAGTGGAAGCCCACCCCTCTTAAAGCAGGCTGGCTGGGGATTCTGGGAGTGGAAGCCCACCCCTCTTAAAGCAGGCTGGCTGGGGGATTCTGGGAGTGGAAGTCCTCCCTCTTAAAGCAGGCTGGCTGGGGGATTCTGGGAGTGGAAGTCTGTCCATCTTAAAGCAGGCTGGCTGGGGGATTCTGGGAGTGGAAGCCCACCCTTCTTAAAGCAGGCTGGCTGGGGGATTCTGGGAGTGGAAGCCCACCCTCTTAAAGCAGGCTGGCTGGGGGATTCTGGGAGTGGAAGCCCATCCCTCTTAAAGCAGGCTGGCTGGGGATTCTGGGAGTGGAAGTCCTCCCCTCTTAAAGCAGGCTGGCTGGGGGATTCTGGGAGTGGAAGCCCACCCCTCTTAAAGCAGGCTGGCTGGGGGATTCTGGGAGTGGAAGTCCTCCCCTCTTAAAGCAGGCTGGCTGGGGGATTCTGGGAGTGGAAGTCTGTCCATCTTAAAGCAGGCTGGCTGGGGGATTCTGGGAGTGGAAGCCCACCCTTCTTAAAGCAGTCTGGCTGGGGGATTCTGGGAGTGGAAGCCCACCCTTCTTAAAGCAGGCTGGCTGGGGGATTCTGGGAGTGGAAGCCCACCCCTCTTAAAGCAGGCTGGCTGGGGGATTCTGGGAGTGGAAGCCCACCCCTCTTAAAGCCCTCAAGGTGATACATCAGCCCGAAAAGGTCTTTCAAATTGGGTGTGTAATGTAATCTCCAATAAGTCTCACAAAACTCTGCCATTTCTATTCATTCTGGGAAGTTTCGCAACCTTGAGACCTCGTTCTGCCCATCTTCGGAAGGGGCCCATTATACCTGCTCCCTGGCACCCAAGCCCACCCCCCCACAGCCAAAGCCCCCGTGCCCCAAACCCCCTCCTTAAATTAAACCAAAAGCTGAATGTTCCTCCCTCTCCCCCGTTCCCCCAAATAGCTAAGCAACCACCTTTTCGAAGAGCTCGCGATGGACGTCTACGACGAAGTGGATCGCCGCGAAAACGACGCCGGTAAAAGCTTGAATCTGTTTTTTGGGGGAGCGGCTCTGTTCTTGCAAGGATTAAGGACTAGAAACTTGCACAGGCTCGTCAAAAACCCTTCGGCGCCATATGCAGGTTTCTTGGCCAAATGGGGGACCCTCCCTCCCCCACCCCCGGGCCCTGTCCAAATTCCGCGGCTGACAGGGAAGAAGGTTGGCGCTTTGACCTAACGGTGGCTGCTTCTTCTCTGCTTTCTCACCCCTCAAAAGTCTGGCTGACCACGCAGAACCACAGCACTCTGGTGACGGAGCGCAGCGCTGTGCCCTTCCTGCCGGTGAATCCCGAATATTCAGCCACACGGAATCAGGTTATTGTCTCTCTCTCTCTCTCTCCCCCTCCCTTTCCCTTTCTCTCTCCCTATCGTCTGTCTGTCTGTCTGTCTCTCTCTCTCTCATTTATCTATCTGTATCATCGTTCTGTTAATCTGTCATTTCTCTCTCTCTCGCCATACACAGACATATATATGTATTTCTACCTATGTATCTACCTATCTCTATTTCCCTCTCTCATTTTTCTGTCTTTCTATCTACATATCTCTCTCTTCATTATCTATTATGTATCATTATCTATCATCTATATTTATCAATTATCTACCTATCATCTGTCTATTTCCATCTCTCTATCTCTCTATCATCTATCTATCATGTCTATCTGTCATTTCGCTCTCTCTTTCTGTCTCTCCATACAAAGACACACATGTATGTATTTCTACCTATATATCTACCGTGTTTCTCACATAATAAGGCCGGGCCTTATTTTTTTCAGCCCCGAAAAAACGGCTAGGCCGTCTTTTCGGGGGGTGACTTAATTCCACCCCCTTGCATCCTCGCCAACAGCTGCTCCTAACGAGCGATCATGGCGAAGCGCAGAGAGCTCCCTACTCCCACCTTTGCTGCAGACACCTTTGGCACCCGCCGCTGTTGCTTTCCCTTCTGCCCATTCCGCCACCACGTTTGCAGCTGGCGCTTCCGTGTTTGGAGTGCCGCCGCCATTTGGAGCTCCAAACGCGGAAGTGGCAGCTCCAAACATGACGGCGGGCGATCTTTTTATTTTGGTCCGCGCGAAGTTCAGAGCGAGCAAGAGAGGGAGACTGCGATGCCTCCGTCCGAGATGGCAACCTCACTAGTGGATCACAACGTGGCTGGAAGCCCGAATCGGCGGGATACGATGGCAATCTTTTTGGAGCGAGAGGAAAGGGAGAGAAGAGTTGCGAGGCGTAATTTGCAGGAGGAAGTGGGTGTACCCCACGGCAGGCAGCCCAAGAAAGAAGGGCCGGTAGGCAACGGAGAGCGTCCCGTAGCTCCGGAAGCAGCCTAGAGACGCGCCCGGGAAGAGGCGCAGATGCCGCCTTGTACTCCCAAACCAACTCCAAACGCGAACGTGTTCCAAACGCAAGCCGGTCGCTAAAGAGCCAGAAAGCAGCAAGGGCGCCAGGTGGAAAGGACAGGGTCACGATCACACGGAGATGCCCAGAGAGCGGAGCGCACATAACTAAAGGCGGCGCAAGAATATATATATATATTCTTAAGTTTTCGCGGGTACTTACATGTATGGCATTCAGCTTTGTTCGGGTATTTTCCCACGTCATTGTAGTTGTGCTTTTAAAGTTGTAGCAACGTTTCGGCAGAATCTCATCTGCCATCATCAGGCTTCTGTATTGTGTTTGTCTGTGAGTCAGACTTTTACAGTGGTTCCAGTTTTAAATTTGGGGCTAGCCTACTGCTGTGCCAGAATAGTTTTTTCTTTATACTGATTGGTTGGGAGTCTTGGTCTGTGTTTATTGGTCTTGGAGTTGGCTGTGTTCTGCTTGATTGGTGTCTCTAATATCTTCTGTCTGTTTTGTGGCTTTTATTGTCTTGGCAACAATGTTGGCTGGCAACATTGTGTTCCTGTATTGGAGATTTTTAGTGCGGCTTGGCTCTGAGTAAATGGACGGCTATCATTTTATTAGGAAGGTAGGTTTCATCTGGGTGCCTGGTTGGGGTGTGTTTGAGCTGGAGGTATCAGGGGGGATCTGTTTGTGCCCAGGTATTTGCCTGGCTTGTGGTGTGGAGATTTTTTTGTTTTGAGAGTGCAGGCTTCCAAATGATTGACAGCCTGGTGGAATCATCTCTTCTATTCATGCTTTCAGGTCTTTTTTCAATCTCTATGGCTTCTCTGATGATTCTGTGGCTGGGGTTTTCTATAGTGGCTAGGGTTTTGGTGCCATTGAAGTTGATGCTATGACCTGTGGCTTCCATGTGTTGGACTAGTGAGGAAGTGTGTTCCAGCTTTTGACTGCATTTTTGTGTTCATCCAGGCGGGTCCTTATTCTTCAATTGGTCTGTCCAATGTATGTGGCCGGGCATGATGCACAGGGGACTTCGTATATGCCTTGGTTTTCCAGGTCAATTTTATCTTTGGGGTTTCTAAGGATGGCTGCTATTTTTCTGTCTGTTTTGAAGGCAGTCTTGATGTGATGCCTGTGTGGTATCTTACTGATTTTGTCTGTAGTACCTCTTATGTAGGGCAGGACAGCTGTTCCATAGGTCTGTTCATCTTCTAGGTCTCCATTATGTCTCAGTGTGTTTTTGTGGATCAGGCCTGTGATTTTGCTTTTGTGGAAGCCGTTGGCTGTCAATATTTTAGTCAGGGTGCATAGTTCAGTCTTTATGTGTGTCTTGTCTGCCAGTCGTTTGGTTCTGGCGATTAGTGTTTTAGCCACGGAGTTTATCTGTGCTGGGTGGTGGTGGGATTGGGCGTTGAGGTAGCAGTTGGTGTGTGTTTTCTTCTGGTATATGGTGTGTCCTAGTGTGCCATCTGTTTTTTTTGTAAATTAGTACATCTAGGAATGGTAGTTGTTTGTTTGTTTCCGTTTCCATGGTGAATTTGATTTTGGGGTGTGTGCTGTTTAGGTGTGTTAGGAAATTGTTTAGGTTTTCTTTTCCATGGGGCCAAATCACAAATGTGTCATCGATGTATCTTAACCATAGTTTGAGGGTGGCATTAGCCAGGGCTCATACATGTAAGTACCCGCGAAAACTTAAGAAAACATATATATATATATGTTTTCGTAGATTTTCACGGGTACAGGTATGTAGGTCTAGGTGTGTTTTGGTCTTTTCCCATTCACAACCCATTACCCAAGCTGTTACTGCACAGAAGGCTAATGGAAAAGAGATCAAAACACAAATGACCCAGGAGATTACAACGCAGGACCCAGGATACCACAACAAAAGAACTCGCAAGCCCATCACACAACCCATTACCCAAGCCATTAAAACACGAGAGGCTAATGGAAAAAAAGATCACTACAAAACAAACGACCCAGGAGATTACAGCACAAGATCCAGGATATCTCCACAACAAAACTCACAAGGCCATCACACAGCCCATTATACCAACATCAACTCCATCAACCAATCAAGAGGCAGCAGCGCAGCCAACCAGCCCAGCACACCAGCCCCCCCCACCAATATTTATAGAGAGACGGCAGCTCCGATCACACACTGCTTGCACTGGCACGAAGCCGAAAGCACCAGCCTGAGGATGGTGAGTGGGACCTCGCCGAAACGTCGCCAAAATACTCTTAACACACCTAGACCTACATACCTGTACTCGTGAAAATCTATATTTCTGTCTCTCCATACACAAACACACATATGTATTTGTACCTATGTATCTATTTCTCTCTCTCATTTTTCTGTCTTTCTATCTATATCTCTCTCTCTTCAATATCTATTAGCTATCATCTATCTATCTGTCTGTCTCTATCTCTATCTCTATCTATCTATACATACACACACGTATGTATTTCTACCTATGTATCTACTCTCTCTCTCTCTCATTTTTCTATCTTTCTATCTACAGTATCTCTCTTCCTCCCTTTATTATCTATCTTTATCTATCTATCAACCACCTATCTGTCATATCTATCTGTCTCTTTCTCTCTCTCCATCATCTTGACTTTTTCGACCACTCTTCACCGAGACCCCCGGGAAGCAGACATGTCCCAATCCTGGCTGTCTTTAGATTTTCAGAGTTTCAGAAGCATATGTGGAGTCAAGAGAGGCAACCACCCAAAATCCCTACATAGCCACAGGCGAATTAAGTCCAACCTTCTTTTTGCATTCCGTTGAGCGCCATCTAACTCCGGGAGGCAGGTGCTGACTGTGAGTTGAGAAGATCCTTGTGTAGGGATCCCTTTTAGCCATAAGGTGAAGGTTCCCCTTGCACACATGTGCTGGTTGTTTCCGGCTCTAGGGGGCGCTTCTCATCTCTGTTACAAAGCTGAAAAGCCAGCGCTGTCCAAAGACGTCTCCGTGGTCATGTGGCCAGCAGGACTCAACGCCTTCGAAGGCGCACGGAACGCTGTTCCCTTCCCACCAAAGGGGTCCCTATTTTTCCACTTGCATTTTTTTAACCTGCTTTTGAACCGCTAGGTTGGCAGAAGCCGGGACAAGGAACAGGAGCTCACTCCATTATATGGCGCTAGGGATTTGAACCACCAAACTGCCGACCTTTCTGATCGACACTGTTAGGAATTGATAGTCACCTAACAGTTGGGTTGGAAATATATAAACCAGGATAGACATTCAATACTGCCTCTTTAAGGGAATGCTAAAATTGTAATTGGGTGTGGTTCCTCAAATGGCCATAAGATGGAGCCAGAAACCTGGGTTGTTCTGTTCTGTTGTTGGTAGTTGCTAGTTGGTAGATGTTCGCTGTTTTTGGTTCCCTGTTAACTGTTGCTAATTGTCGTTCTTCTTGGATGGCTGTGATTCTTTTACTGAACTGTTTATGATACTGGACTTTGTCATTTGGATTATCCCTGGATTGAATACTGACTACTTTAACCGTGTATGACTTGGACTGTTTGTTGGACTTTGCTTAACCGTTTACTGGAAGTAAAACCTACATTTTGCTATTCAGTGTATCTGTGTGCTGGTCGTGTGTTATTCAACATCACTCTCACTATGTCTCCCTGTGTGCACTCATTCTCCTAACGGGGAATTACCTCAACAGACACGCTCAGCGTCTTAGCCACCGAGCCGCCGTGTCCCCCCCTTCTTTTAAGCCATAAGTCCGTTTTAACTGGACGTTCACGTATGGACTTGGTGTTTTTGCACCTAACCCTTTATTCTTAATAGCTGCTCTGGCCCACCTCCCTCTCTCCGTACCTCCGACGGATTTTGGGCACACGCTCAACGTTGAGCCTTGTGAGCGAAGGTTTGGGTGGTCTCCATGCTCCTGTCAACTCATTGAAATATTTCTAGGGTCTTTTTAGAGTTGCCAACAGAAAGAGAGGGGGGAGCAGTGTGGCAGCTGGCAAACCGAAAGTGCATTTCATAAATGTTTTTTTTCAAAGATAGTAACTAGGTGACCGAAGTTTCTGCCGTGCAAAATTCTAACTGGAGAGCCTGATTGATGACTCTGGGCTATGGAGGTGTCCCATTGGAGGATGTGAATTACGATAACACCCAGGGGGTGGAGGGAAAACCAGGGTCAAGGTGGCAGTGAATGATGTGCCTCGGAGTCGGCTGCACCCAGGCATTGCCGGACATGTTCACTCCCAATAAATCCTTTGGAAGTTTTGGAAGTTTGGCTCGAGATTCATGATTTAAATGGGGGTCACTGCTAGAATCTAGACAGCCGCTTCTTGGGGGAGTGGAGAGCTTCGGTCTGACCACCTCCTTTCCTCCCTTGCCCACAGGGACGGCAGAAGCTGGCCCGTTTCAACGCCCGGGAGTTTGCCACCCTCATCATCGACATCCTGAGCGAAGCCAAACGGCGCCAGCAGGGCAAAGGTCTGACCAGCCCCACTGGTCAGTCTGGAGAGAGAGGGGGTGCTGTGGGCAGAGGGATCTTGGGGTGTGTGTGTAGTGGGGGTTAACACCTTGGTTGTTGCTACAGAGGCCTTCGACTCCTCCGTCCACGGGACCAGCGACTTGGACGACCAACACGACTACGACAGCGTGGCCTCCGACGAGGACACCGACCAGGAGCCCCTGCGAAGTGCCAACGCTGCGCGCAACAACCGTGCTCGGGTGAGACCCCCGGGAACGGTGCAGGGAGGGAGGAAAGGAGGGGGAGATATTCCTGGCAGGGAGAGCAATAAATCAGCGGAACGACCTGCCACCGGAAGTTGAGGGTGCTTCATAAGTGGAGGTTTTTAAATAGGGTCTCCTGCTTGCTCAGGGGGTTGGACTAGAAGACCTCCAAGGTCCCTTCCCAGACCTGTTATATTATATTCTATATTCTGAGCTTTCCATTCGATATACGGAGGAGGAATTTGCTGACAATGAGAACGATGAGAACCAGTGGAACTGCTTGCCACCAGAAGTTGTGGGGTGTTTAATCACTGGAGGTTTTTAAGAGGAGACTGGACAGCCGTTTGTTTGCAATGATGTAGGATCCCCTGCGTGAGCAGGGGGCTGGACTAGAAGACCTCCAAGGTCCCTTCCAACTCTGTTATTTTATAGGAAGGAAGGAGGGAGGGAGGAATAGAGGGAAAGGAACAAAAAAGATAAGAGAGAGACAGAAAGGAGAAGAAGGGAAGGAAGGAAGGGAAGAAATGAGAGGAAGATGAAAAGAAGGAATGGAAGAGAAGGGAAGGAGGAAGGGGAAGGAGAGGAAGGGGAAGGAGAGGAAGGAAAGGAGAGGAAGGGAAAGGGGAGGGAGGAAGGAGAAAGGAATAGTGGGAAAGATAAAAGAGATAAGAGACAGATAGAAAGAAGAGGGATGAAGGAAGGAAAAAGTGGAAGGAGAGATGAGAAAGAAGGAATGGAAAGAGAAGGGAAGGAGGAAGGGGAAGGAGAAGAAGGGAAAGGGGGAGGGGAGGGAAGGAGAAAAGGAATAGAGGGAAAGATAAAAGAGACAGATAGAAAGAAGAAGGGATGAAGGAAGGAAAAAAGTGGAAGGAAGATGAGAAGAAGGAATGGTAAAAGGGAAGGAAAGGGAAAAGAGAGGAAAGGAGAGGGGGAGGGAAATGGGGAGAAGGGAATGAATAAATGAAGGAAGGAAGGAACTAAACTAACGAAAAAGGTGGAAATGGGAGGCAGATGAGGAAGGAATGGGAAGAAGGGAGAGGAGAGGGAAGGAGGGGAGGGAAATGGGAGAAGGAATGAATAAAGGAAGGAAGGAAGGAAGGAAAGAAAATGGGAGGCAGATGAGAAGGAATGGGAAGAAGGGGAGAGGAGAGGGAAGGAGGGGGAGGGAAATGGGAGAAGGGAATGAATAAAGGAAGGAAGGAAGGAAAGAAAATGGGAGGCAGATGAGAAGGAATGGGAAGGGGAGAGGAGAGGGAAGGAGGGGGAGGAAATGGGGAGAAGGGAATGAATAAAGGAAGGAAGGAAGGAAGGAAAGAAAGAAAAGAAAAGACCACATTCCCCCAGAGGCCAGTCTTCATTGTCTCCCATGGAAGAGTACCGTCCATCTCAGAGCAAACCAAAACTGACCCCCTTCTCTCCCCACTCCCCCCCTGCAGAGCATGGACTCCTCCGACCTCTCGGACGGGCGCCATCACCTTGCAGGAGTACCTGGAAGTGAAGAAGGCTCTGGCCGTCTCCGAAGCCAAAGTCCAGCAACTCATGAAGGTGAACAACAGCCTGAGCGACGAGTTGCGGCGGCTGCAGAGAGAGGCAAGTCACTCTTGGGGGGGGGGGAGGCAGCAGAAGCCCCCTCCCCTTCCATTCCTGGGACCCTGGTAGGGCCACTCTCAGAGCTGGGGGGGGTTCCGCCCTTGTGATTAGGGAAGTGAATCCGTTCTCACTAATCTCGCAGGTTGTTAAGGGAGATTAGTTCTCACTTAACGACGGGAAGGATTCAACCGGGTGTAAACAACCAGTCTGGTGCCGGGATGGGATTCTACCGGTTTGAACCGGTTCTATAGAACCGATGGTTACGATTCTGTGCGGTTCGGAGAACCAGCAAATCGTGCTCCGGCTGGCCCCTCCCCTCCCCGCCCATTCAGTCCTCATCGCGCATGCAAAACATCGCACGCATGCCTGACGTTGCTGACTGCATCGTCCCCAGCCCAGTCACTCCTTAAGGCCATGATGGCGAACCTATGGCATGCGCCCCACAGGTGGCACACAGAGCCATTTGTTCGGCACATGAGCTGCAGGCAAACTCACCTCACTTACGCATGCGCGCGCACCTCACGGCTTATTTTCGGCTGGTTTGAGGCCTTTTTCGCCTACCAAAAGCTTGAGGATGGCTTCTGCAGGCTTCTGCAAGGTTTACAGGCCGAAACTAGGTGTTTCTGTCACTTCCAGTATTTCCAGAAAAACAGGAAGTGATGAAACGGGCTAGTTTTCGGCCTGTAAAGCCTGCAGAAGCCTTCCTGAAGCCTCTGGGAGGCCGAAAAAAGCCTCCAACCGGTTGAAAATCAGCTGTGAGGTGCAGTGCAGCTAAGGGAGTAAGCGGGGTGGGTGGGTGGGGATGTGTGCGCATGTGTAGGGGGTGTTGGGGGCATGCATTGCCTTCTGTTTCTGGCATGTGAGTATGAGCATGCAAGTGTGCACACAATTTGGTGAATTCTTGTGATTCTTACGAATCCTTATGAATTCTTGATTCTTATGAATTCTTGTGATTCTTATCAATCCTTGTGAATCTTTGTGATTCTTAGGAATTCTGGTGATTCTTAGGAATTCTTGTAATTCATGAATTCTGGTGATCTTATGAATTCTGGTGAATTCTTGAGATTCTTATGAAGTCTTGTAATTCCTGTGAATTCTTGTGATTCTTACAAATCCTCGTGAATCTTTGTGATTCTTAGGAATTCTTAGGGATTCTGGTGATTCTTATGAATTCTTGTAATTCATGAATTCTGGTGATCTTATGAATTCTGGTGAATTCTTGAGATTCTAGTGAAGTCTTGTAATTCCTGTGAATTCTTGTGATTCTTACAAATCCTTGTGAATCTTTGTGATCCTTAGGAATTCTTGTAATTCATGAATTCTTGTGATTCTTATGAATTCTGGTGATTTTTATGGTGATTCTTGTGAATTCTTGTTTTTTTTTTAATCCATTCATGTGATTCTTATGAATTCTGGTGAACTCTTTCAGATTCACAAGCTCCAGTCCGAGAACTTGCAGATCCGTCAGCAGGCGGGGCCCATCCACCCAGCGGCCCCCACCCCTACCGAGCGCCCCGAGCACAGCCACATGCCCTCCGCTGCAACGGGAGCCCACCGGCGCGACCGCCATGCCTTCTCCATGTACGAGCCAGGCGCCACCACGCTGAAGCCCTTCAGCCAGGCACCCATGGACGACCTGGTTAGCCGCCTGCAACCCTTCCACCCTGGGGTGAGTGTGCGTGCGGATTGTGGCCCTGCCAATGCTTGCGGTGTGTGTGTGTGTGTGTGTGTGTAAGAAAGAGAGAGAGAGAGAGAGACAAACCTATCGGCCTATGCGCAGTGGTGGGTTTCAAAAAACTTTCCTGCTGGTTTGGAGCGCTCGCTTCATACTCGCTTCACATGTGCATGAATATAGGAGTGGGGGCTGGTGGGCAGATCCAGCCAGAGGTGGTCTTTGCCACAGGGGTGGGATTAAAATTTTGTAACAACTGGTTCTGTGGGCATGGTTAGGTGGGCGAGGCCATGTTGGGGTGTGGGGTGGTGGCTTTTGTTTGTTTTTTTCGCAGCAACCCCCCCTCCCCATTTTGGGGGGGCCTTCTGGGCCTCAAGGAAGCCCCCTGAGGGGCATTTTTGCTCCTAGGAAACTTCCCTGGGGCTCAGGAATAAAAAAAAAAAAACGGAGCATGGGGAACATGCAGCATTCCCCTGTGCTCTGTTTGTGGCCTCCTGTGCCGCAGGGGAGGCTCCTGGGGGGCATTTTTGCTCTCCGAAGGCGACCCTGGAGCCCAGGAAGGCCAAAAAAAATGGAAGGGGGTTGTTGAGGTAATTCCCCATTAGGAGAATGAGCGGATACAGGGAGAGCGTATTTGAGAGAAGTGTTTGAATAATACACACAGAGAACATACAGATACCCTGTAACAGTAAATGTAGGTTTTTACTTCCAGACAGTTTAAGCAAAGTTCAAGATAAGCAGTTCAAAGTCATTCACAAGTTAAATCAGTCAGTTTTTCAATCCAGGGATAATCCAAATATGAAATTCCAGTGTCAAAAACAGTTCAGTATCAGACTTGCATCAAATCCAGTAATATCAGTCAATTAGGAAAAATGGAGGAACGGCAATACTCTCCAACAGAAGGAAACAGAGATACTCACTCAGACACACTCTCTTCTGAGACTCAGACTAAAACAACCCAGGTTTCTGGCTCCATCTTATGGCCGTTTGAGAAACCACACCCAATTGCATGCTCTTGCATTCCCTTAAAGATAGAGTACTAAAATGTTTATCCTGGTTTATATATTTCTAACCCAAATACCTGTTAGGTGACTTATATTCCTAACAGGGGTGGGGGGAGCTGTGCAGTCAGCAATGTCGCGCATGCGCAATAAGCACCGACTGGGCGGGGAGGGGAGGGGCGGGCAGAGAGAGTCAGGGTCAGCCAGGGGCGCCATTTGCCGGTTCTCCGAACTCCGCAGAATCGTAACCACCGGTTCTATAGAACCGCTCTGAACCAGTAGAACCCTAACCCCCTGATTTGCCAGTTCTCCGAACCAGTCAAATTTTTTTGCTACCGGCCCGCCAGAACCGGTCAGAACCGGCTGAACACCCCCCCACCTCTGTCTACGCGGCTTTTTAGCCTGGGGCAAGAGGACAAATGCCAGGTGGCCACGGCCACACAGATCTCGAAGAAGCCCGCACAAGTGCAAG